>NW_028319017.1:675000-797500 GCF_062004578.1 Staurois parvus
TGTAAGATAATATAATGTAACATAATATAATATAATGTAATATAATATAATGTAAGATAATATAATGTAATGTAAGATAATATAATGTAACATAATATAATATAATATAATGTAATGTAATATAATGTAATGTAACATAATATAATATAATGTAATATAATATAATATAATGTAACATAATATAATGTAATGTAACATAATATAATGTAACATAATATAATATAATGTAATATAATATAATATAATATAATGTAACATAATAAAATGTAATGTAAGATAATATAATGTAACATAATATAATATAATGTAATATAATATAATATAATGTAACATAATATAATGTAATGTAACATAATATAATGTAACATAATATAATATAATGTAATATAATATAATATAATGTAACATAATATAATGTAATGTAATATAATATAATGTAATGTAACATAATATAATATAATGTAATGTAATATAATATAATATAACATAATGTAACATAATATAATATAATGTAATATAATATAATATAATGTAACATAATATAATGTAACATAATATAATATAATGTAATATAATGTAACATAATATAATGCAATATAATATAATGTTATATATATATATATATATATATATATATATATATATACATATAAAAACATGTATGGGGCTTATTTATTTAAGAATTTGCATAGCCATTTGCCCAGTGAAAGTTCCTGTACATTCGTTCTGTGTGAACAGGCAAAAAATGAATGTTATTAGGCTATATCCTGTTCTCTTCGAAGGTAAATCATTGATCATTTGGTCGCTAGATGGCTCAAAATATTATAGCGAGGTTCCTATGATAATCAGCTCCATCTAGTAGCCAAACGTGGTCTTTTCCATTTACAAATCAATGATCTACAATCAAAAGAGTCCCATTCGCACAGAACAAATGTACAAGCGCTGTCACTGAATGGCGAATGGCTAAACAATTTCTTAATAAATCAACCTCACAAATATATTGGCTAACGCTATGTTTGGAAGCTTTCTGGATTCAGGACTAACCCTGGGCTAATCCTGGACTAACCTTGGACTAACCCTGGACTAACCCTGGACTAACCCTGGGCTAAGCCTGGGCTTGGGGGACATTATTGTCCTGTTTAGCAGGGTGGATTTATCTGGACAGTTCTTTTGTAAAGTTTTATTCTGAAACAGAATGCATGTGGTTAGAATGCAGGACACCCTGGTGTAGAGTTGTACATGACAGATCTAATATATTTTAAGAGGCAATAGCGATATTGTAATTTATTTTTAGATTCTTTTCTTACTGATAAATAAATCTTGTGAGTACATTAGTACTTCAGTTCTTTTTTTGTGTGTGTTGAATTTTATATTTTGAAGGATATGAAGCACATGTAGCCAAAGATGAATTACATGTATACTGTACTGTATCTTTTTTTCAAAGCATTAGGAGATGAGATAATGTTTCTTCTTTTCCCCAATACACTTTTCCCCATCAAAGAAGCAAATTGAAATAATGGAAAACCATAAAAGGGGACTAAAGTGCCACCTTCTGGCTCAAAAAGGGAATGCTAAATATTCATATATATTGCAATAACAAAAAAGAAATTGTAATTGTTTATATCAATTTACAAAAATGTTTAAACACAAAGTGCTAGTCAGTGCTATCAAAAATCAACAAAAATGGTAATTGTTGTTATCAGTTTCCAAAATGAAAAGTCAGTGAACAGAAGACAAATCTAAATGAAATCAATATTTGGTATGACTTTGGCTTCAAACCAGAATCAATTCATGAAGCTCTTTTGAAGAAGAACAAGGAAACGGACAACGTTGAGGAGTGTAGACGCAGTGGTCGGGTAAAGCTGAGGAGTGTAGACGCAGTGGTTGGGGAATGTTGAGGAGTGTAGACGCAGTGGTTGGGGAATGTTGAGGAGTGTAGACGCAGTGGTTGGGGAATGTTGAGGAGCGTAGAAACAATGGTCTGGTAACATGGAGGAGCGAGGACGCAGTGGTCAGGTAACGTTGAGGAGTGTAGACGCAGTGGTCAGGTAACGTTGAGGAATTTAGACGCAGTGGTCGGGTAACGTTGAGGAGCATAGACGCAGTGGCCGGGTAATGTTGAGGAGTGTAGACGCAGTGGTTGGGTAATGTTGAGGAGTGTAGACGCAGTGGTTGGGTAACGTTGAGGAGCATAGACGCAGTGGTTGGGTAACGTTGAGGAGCATAGATGCAGTGGCCGGGTAATGTTGAGGAGTGTAGACGCAGTGGTTGGGTAACGTTGAGGAGCATAGACGCAGTGGTTGGGGAATGTTGAGGAGAGTAGACACAGTGGTTAGGTAACGTTGAGGAGCATAGACACAGTGGTTGGGGAATGTTGAGGAGAGTAGACACAGTGGTTAGGTAACGTTGTAGAGCATAGACGCAGTGGCCGGGTAATGTTGAGGAGTGTAGACGCAGTGGTTGGATAACGTTGAGGAGCATAGACGCAGTGGTCAGGTAACGTTGAGGAGCATAGACACAGTGGTTGGGGAATGTTGAGGAGAGTAGACACAGTGGTTAGGTAACGTTGAGGAGCATAGACACAGTGGTTGGGGAATGTTGAGGAGAGTAGACACAGTGGTTAGGTAACGTTGTAGAGCATAGACACAGTGGTCGGGTAATGTTAAGGAGGGTACACACAGTGGTTGGGTAATGTTGAGGAGTGTAGACGCAGTGGTCGGGTAACGTTAAGGAGGGTAGACACAGTGGTTGGGTAATGTTGAGGAGTGTAGACACAGTGGTCGGGTAATGTTAAGGAGGGTACACACAGTGGTTGGGTAACGTTGAGGAGCATAGACGCAGTGGTCGGGTAACGTTAAGGAGGGTAGACACAGTGGTTGGGTAATGTTGAGGAGTGTAGACGCAGTGGTCGGGTAACATTGAGGAGCGTAGATGCAGTAGTCAGGTAATGTTGAGGAGCGTAGATGCAGTGGTTGGGTAATGTTGAGGAGCGTAGAAGCAGTGGTCAGGTAATGTTGAGGAGTGTAGACGCAGTGGTCGGGTAACATTGAGGAGCGTAGATGCAGTAGTCAGGTAATGTTGAGGAGCGTAGGTGCAGTGGTTGGGTAATGTTGAGGAGCGTAGAAGCAGTGGTCAGGTAATGTTGAGGAGCGTAGACGCAGTGGTCGGCCAAGGAAACTTGATGCAGCAGATGACAGACACATATGCTTACTTCCCTTTCACATCCAAAGATGTCCAGCAGTGCCATCAGCACAGAACTGGTGGAAGCCAGTGGGACCCGGGTACACCCATCTACTGTCTGGAGAAGTCTGGTTAGAAGTGGTCCTCATGGAAGAATTGCAACCAAAAAGCCAAACTTTGACATGGAAACAAGGCTAGGAGCTCCTACTATGCATGAAAAGATAGGGACTGGGGGCAAAAAATAGCAGCAGGTGCTCTGGACTGATGGGTCAAAGTGTGAAACATTTGGCTGTAGCAGGAGGCAGTTTGTTCACAGAAGGGCTGGAGAGTGGTACAATAATGAGTGTCTACAGGCAACTGTGAAGCATGGTGGAGGTTCCTTGTAAGTTTGGGGATTTATTTAGTGTCAGCGTGTTTTAGGTATGATGAAAAAAACTTTATTTAGCGTAAGTGTGTTTTAGGTAATAAAAAAAAAACCTATATTAAATGTCAGTGTGTTGTATGTAATATAAAAAAAAACTTTTAGTGTCATCATGTTTTAGATAGGATAAAAAACTTTATTTAATGTCAGTGTGTTTTAGGTAGGATAAAAAAAAACTTTATTTAGTGTTAGTGTGTTTTAGGTAATAAAAACAAACTATATTAAATGTCAGTGTGTTGTAGGTAATATAAAAAAAAAAACTTTTAGTGTCATTATGTTTTAGGTAGGATAAAAAACTTTATTTAGTGTCAGTGTGTTTTAGGTAGGATAAACAAAAAATATTTAGTGTCAGCGTGTTTTGGGTAGGATAAAAAAAAACTTTATTTGGTGTGAGTGTGTTTTAGGTAATAAAAATAAAAACTATATTAAATATCAGTGTGTTGTAGGTAATGTAAAAAAAAAAACTTTTACTGTCATTTTAGGTAGGATAAAAAACCTTATTTAGGGTGTTTTAGGTATGATAAAAAAAACACTTTATTTACTGTCAGTGTGTTTTAGGTAAAAAAATACAAAAACTTTATTAAATGTCTGTGTGTTGTAGGTTTTATATATATATATATATATATATATATATATATATATATATATATATATATAAACTTTTAGTGTCATTTGTTTTAGTTAGGATAAAAAAAAAAAGAACTTTATTTAGTATCAGTGTGTTTTAAGGTAGTATAAAAAAAAAAAAAAAAAAAAAGTAAAATACAAAGGTTTCTTGGCTCTACTATGGGTACAAACATCAAATATTATACACATATGTGGTACTGCTGTAAATGTCAGACGTAGGAGAATTTATTTATTTATGTTTAAGCCTTCTTCATTTACCGCATTTTTTTCACAACCGCCTATGACTTTTGCACAGTAATATATATATATAATTAATTTATTTATTTTTAACACTGATTTCTTTTTTTCAGTGATTTCACTGAAGAGCAAACAGAGTTGTCACCCTGTTATAGGAAGTGCAGAACTAATAAATCGACTGGCAGGATCAAAAGGTAATAAAACTATGTTACGGGAAGAGGGGGGGTGTCTTTTTTTTCTATAGTTCTACTTGATATTTCAGCTAGAAAATTTGCAATCACGTAAGAAAGTTTCAGAATGTATATGTGATCAAAGGAGAAGGAGTTAAGTGAAGGTAACAATTTGCATGAGTAAAGTAAAGATTCACTTTAATAGTTAAAGAGTAACTCCACTTTTGTTATTTAAAAAAAAAATAAAAATTAAAACCTCCCCTCTGGGTGATCTATGTACCTAGCAGGAATTTAAACAAAGTTTGTAGCAGATTCCGACTTGTTTCTGTTATAAGGAATAAGTTGTTTGTTTCCCCGTGTCCAGTGCAGACTGATTCCTGATTTCTGTGTTCTAACTTGTGGCCACCGGCAGAACACATATATGCGGCATCGTGGAATATACTATTTGTGCCTTGGTGTTTGTGCTGGAAGCGCGCGCCATAGAAAAATTGGTTTAGAATCAGTGTGTTTTAGGTAGGATAAAAAAAATATTTAATTCAGTGGGTTTTAGGTAAGATAAAAAAAAAACTTTATTTAGTGTCAGTGTGTTTTAGGTAAAATAAGTAAAACTTTATTTAGTGTCAGTAGGATAAAAAAAAATAATTTAGTGTCTGTGTGTTTTACGTAGGATAAAAAAAAATAATTTAGTGTCTGTGTGTTTTACGTAGGATAAAAAAAAATAATTTAGTGTCTGTGTGTTTTACGTAGGATAAAAAAAAATAATTTAGTGTCTGTGTTTTATGTAAGATTAAAAAAAAACTTTATTTGGTGAGTGTGTTTTAGGTAGGATAAAAAAAATATTTAAAAAAAACTTTTACTGTCATTATGTTTTAGGTAGGATAAAAAACTTTATTTAGTGTCAGTGTGTTTTAGGTAAAAAAAAAAAAAATCTTAATTAAGTGTCAGTGTGTTGTAGGTAAAATATATATATATATATATATATATATATATATATATATATATATATATATATATAAACTTTTAGTGTCAGTGTGTTTTAGGTAAAATAAATAAAACTTTATTTAGTGTCAGTAGGATAAAAAAAAATATTTAGTGTCAGTGTGTTTTACGTAGGATAAAAAAAAATTATTTAGTGTCTGTGTTTTATGTAAGATTAAAAAAAAAAACTTTATTTGGTGAGTGTGTTTTAGGTAGGATAAAAAAATATTTAAAAAAAACTTTTACTGTCATTATGTTTTAGGTAGGATAAAAAACTTTATTTAGTGTCAGTGTGTTTTAGGTAAAAAAAAAAAAAATCTTAATTAAGTGTCAGTGTGTTGTAGGTAAAATATATATATATATATATATATATATATATATATATATATATATGTATATATATAAACTTTTAGTGTCAGTGTGTTTTAGGTAAAATAAATAAAACTTTATTTAGTGTCAGTAGGATAAAAAAAAATATTTAGTGTCAGTGTGTTTTACGTAGGATAAAAAAAAATAATTTAGTGTCTGTGTTTTATGTAAGATTAAAAAAAAAACTTTATTTGGTGAGTGTGTTTTAGGTAGGATAAAAAAATATAAAAAAAAAACTTTTACTGTCATTATGTTTTAGGTAGGATAAAAAACTTTATTTAGTGTCAGTGTGTTTTAGGTAAAAAAAAAACAAAAAAAATCTTAATTGTCAGTGTGTTGTAGGTAAAATAAATAAATAAATAAATATATATATATATATATATATATAAACTTTCAGTGTCAGTGTGTTTTAGGTAAAATAAATAAAACTTTATTTAGTGTCAGTAGGATAAAAAAAAAATAATTTAGTGTCTGTGTTTTATGTAAGATTAAAAAAAAACTTTATTTGGTGAGTGTGTTTTAGGTAGGATAAAAAAATATAAAAAAAAAAACTTTTACTGTCATTATGTTTTAGGTAGGATAACAAACTTTATTTAGTGTCAATGTGTTTTAGGTAGGATAAAAAAAAAACTTTATTTAGTGCGAGTGTGTTTTAGGTGAAAAAAAAAAAAAATCTTAATTGTCAGTGTGTTGTAGGTAAAAAAAATAAAATAAATATATATATATAAACTTTTAGTGTCAGTGTGTTTTAGGTAAGATAAAAACTTTATTTAGTGTCATAGTGAATGCAATGGAAAATGCTTCGGTGGTGTCACGTACCTGATGGGAGACTGAATTGACGAGGTCGGCCTCACTTGTGTCACTAGCCCTGACCCCGCTGAGGTTGGAACAGAGGGAGTCTAGGGGCCAGGGGGACAAGAGCGCCAGTGGTTGTTGTTTGCGGCTCTAGCAGATGATGACCTTGGTAGGCAGGATATCCTCTGATTTGGGTACTGTGGTGATAGACTAGGCAGGTACCCTAGGTTGCCAGATGCACAGCAGAGCCAAGCTTGTAGCCAGGACACAGGACTGGAGCGGAGTCGTAGGATAGCCAGGGTCATAACAGTCGGGCAGCGCGGTACAGGATCAGGAGGAAAAGCCAAAGTCAGGATCAGAGTCGAAGTCAGGAACTGGGGGCAGGAGAGTACTGAGAGTCGGGTCAGGAACAAGCCGGGTCAGCACCAAAGGAATCGTACAGAAGCAAGCAGGACACGGGGGAGAGCTGAAGACCAGTCAGCACTGAATCTGGGCAGAGGCGCACCTTAAATAGCCCATCTGGCGCCAATCTTCGGCGTGCGTGTGCACGTGTGCGTGCATGTGCGCGCTCGCGCATTCCTGCGCGCCTGCGCACAACCGGCAATTCTTCTGTGGGATCTCTTTCGCGCATGCACGTTCCCGATCGCGATTCTTCTTGCGTGAATTCTCTTACAGGTGGGAACCTGGACTTAGGCTATGTTCACATCTGTGTGGGTGGTGCTGCTGCGGATCCGCCCAAAAATCCGTGCATCTGCACCACCCGCATAGAGAAATGCGGACCTGCACTGGAAAACGCAACCGCACTGGGAACCGAGGTTCCCGTGTGGGCTGCGTTTTCACAAGTAGTGCAGGAACTTCTTCTCTGCGTGTCCTGGGGCACAGGAGTCTATTCAAATGAATAGGCTCTCATGCCCGTGCAAAACGCAGACCGCAGGAACGCGGATATGTGAACCAGGGGTTAGGGAGTATGTTACCAAATGAAATTCCTACTGCAGAGGATGCCTAAAACTGCATCTCAGTGCTGACCTATGAGAAAAATCAGCGAGCTAATCAAGAGCGGGAAATGGTCTTCCTGAAGCCTTTCATACACCAGCGCTGCGTACAGAACGCCTCCAGGCCGCCGTAGTCCACTGAACATTTTGTAGAAAATGATTCTGGCTTCAGACTGACAGGAAATGTTTAATAACAATTTAGAAAACGTCTTTGTGTTGCCTTTTTATGCGCTGTGTTCATTTTATTTAATTTTCTCAATAAAAGCGGAGTTCTCCTTTAACCCAGAATGAGATCGTTGGCTGATTCAGCCCGGGTTCACATACATGTGGTGCGGTATATCGCACGTGATTCACACCGGAACCGCACCGCATTCCTCTGCCAATCACATGCGATTTGTATTCGGTGCGATCGGAGTCGTACATTTTGTATGACTCTAATCGCACCGCACCCGCACCAAAAACAAGTAGGACCCTTTTTTTTTGGGTCCGTACTAGAATCGGATCACATGGTGAGTCAGACCTATGCGATCCGATTGTGCACGTCGCACTGCGTTTTGCGGAACGATTTCGGGGTGTCGTTAACTTAACCACTTGCCGCCCAGCCACCGCATATAAACGGTGGCAGGGCGGCACTCGTAGGCAAAAGCACGTTTTAAAACGGCTGCCTTCAAAACAGGTAGGGGGCGCGCGCAAGGCGCGCGCCCGCCCTACCTGTCCCGCGGGTGTCAACAGCGGGTGTCAGCCCACGGGTCACGGCCGGTTTTTACTGGCCGTTTTCTTGCAATTGACGGTGATCGCTGACACAGAGCAGGGCTGCATTGTTTACACCCAGCCCTGTTCTGTGTCAGTTCTCTGACAGCTTGTGAGAAGCTGCAGAGTTTTTCTCCCTCGATCAGCTCCCCCCTCCCTCCCCCCCATCCAGTACACACCCCGCCCCCTAGTAAAACACTGCAACACTGCAAATTCTAAATTCTAAAAATTTTAACCCCTTCCTCCCCAGTGACATTAGTACAGTGTCAGTGTTTTTTTTTCACTGATCACTGTATAGGTGTCACTGGGGATGTCAGTGACCCCAAGTCAGTTCCCCCCCCGTGTCAAAATGTCCGCCGCAGTCCCGCAGTCCCGCCATAAGTCGCTGGTCGCCGCCATATGTCGCTGATTGCCGCCAAAAGTCGCTGATCGGCGCCATTACTAGTATAAATAAAAATTAAAAATCCCAGTATCTTTCCCGCCATTTGTAAACGCTATAACTTTCACGTAAACCAATTAATATACACGTATTGGGATTTTTTTTAGCAAAGACATGTCGCAGAATGCATTTTGGCAAAAATTTATGACTAAATTTGATTTTTGCATTTTTTTTTACTGGACATGTTTTATAGCAAAAAGTCCAAAATATTGTTTTTTTTCCCTCAAAATTGTCAGCCTTTTTTTTATAGCGCAAAAAATAAAAACTGCACAGGTGATCAAATACCACCGAAAGAAAGCTCAATTTGTGGGGGAAAAAAAGGATGTAAATTTCATTTATGTACCATATTGCATGACCGCGCAATTGTCCGTTAAACTAGCGCAGCGCTGTATAGCAGAAAAATGGCGTAAGTTGCAGTATTTATACCATAGTTTGTAGACGCTATAACTTCACACAAAGCAATCAATATACACTTATTGGGATTTTTTTTACCATAAACATGGAGCGGGAGACATTTTGGCCTAAATTTATAACCAACTTTGAGTTTACTATATATTTTTTATAGCTGAAAGTAAAAAATATTGTTTTTCTTCAAAATTTTTGGCCTTTTTTTGTTTATAGCGTGAAAAATAAAAAGCGCGCAGGTGATCAAATTACACCGAAAGAAAGCTCTATTTGTGTGAAAAAAAGGACGGAAATTTCGTTTGGGTGCAGCATTGCATGACCGCGCAATTATCAGTTGAATTAGTGCAGCGCCGAGTAGCAAAAAGAGGCGTGGTCATTAAGGGGGGTAAATCCTCAGGAGGGCAAGTGGTTAACATGCGAATTCTGCATCACATCAGTGTGAACCAGAGCTAAAACAGTCCCTGAGACCGGGGTCCACACTGATATGGTGCAGAATTGCACTAGAATCGGATCGCATTGGTAGTCACACCTATGCGATCCGATTCTGCATGTCGCACCGCGTTTTGCGGACCACTTTCAGGGTGTTGTTAACTTAACATACACACCCGCAGCACTTCGCATGAATGGGGTGCGATTCTGATGCGGTGTGGAATTCACGCAGAAAACGCTGCGAGTTCCGCACTGTATCAGTGTGAACCAGGGCTTAATAAGTCCCTGAGTCCGGTGCAGAATTGCACTAGAATCGGATTGCATGGGTAGTCACACCTATGCGATCTGATTCTGCACCTCACACTGCATTTTGCGGACCAATTTCGGGGTGTCGTTAACTAAACATACACACTCGCAGCGGTTCGCATGAACAGGGTGCGATTCTGATGCAGTGCTGAATTCGCACAGAAAACTATTCGATTCCCGCACCACATCAGTGTGAACCCCGCTTGTAGAGATGAAATGTCTGTCTGTGGTGTGATCTGTTGGGAATATTTGGCGGAGCTGTTATATAAAGGGCGGATTATTCTGGAAAGTCGTGCGATTGTGCGGAGCCGGGGCGCAGGCGTTGTGTTCTAATCAAGGAGAACGCTCCGCGCCTGCATGTCCATGTCGCTCTCCCTGATTCCCATTCACCGCAGGAAAGATTCCCCCTCCAGGCAACAATGGATGAAGTCGCAGCGGATGACTCGACGTCGGGGGAAACCGGTTCTGCCGGCTCCGTGTAGCACCAGATGTGACACTCGTAGACTCATCCTTGTGTCTGTCCTATGACCAGTCAGGACACGTCTATGGAGAGGATGTAGAAGGAAAGTCACTCCGGGACATGAAAAGTCAACGATCGCATTGCCTTCGATTCCGGCCCTCGGCACGACGATCTCCACCGATACCCATTGTATAGAGAGCATTGTACAGGCGGAGCAGTCAGAGTGTCCATGTCATTCATAGACTCAAGAGCAGGGGCGGACTGACAACTCATTGGGCCCCCCCAGCAATAGGGGATCATGGGGCCCCTGTGTCCTCACCCACACTCAAACCACACCCAAAAAAGCCTATGAAAGGTACTAGAGGCATCTCATGGGGCCCCCTACTGACCCTGGGCCCTCGGGCAGTGCCTGAGTACCCAAATGGTCAGTCCATCCCTGCTCAAGAGTCACTTCCATACATACATGGGGCAGGTTAACCCTTTTGATTTTGTTTGAAAAAAAAAAATGTAGGCCTGAAGATTAATTAAAACCCCCAAAAACATTTTATCTATTTCTGAAAGAGGAGATCCCGGAGAATAATGTGGTGGTGGTTCCGAATTTTTTTATGTCACATGATCATTTATAGACTTTCTTCCTCATGGAAGAGTCATTTCCACACCATACTTGGGGCAGGTTAACTCTTTTGTTGCTAAAAAAAAAAAAAAAGAAAACATTTTAGGCCTGAAGATTAATTCAAACTCTCAAAACATTTTATATTTTTCTGAAAGAGGAGATTCCGGAGAATAATGGGGTGGTAGTTCCGAATTTTTTTAGGTCTGAAGATTAATTCAAACCCCCCCAAAACATTTCATCTTTTTATGAAAGAGGAGATCCCGGAGAATAATGTGGTGGTGGTTCCGAATTTTTTTATGTCATTTATAGACTTTCTTGCTCATGGAAGAGTCATTTCCACACCATAAATGGGGAAGGTTTAACCGTTTTGTTGCTAGAGCCGTTTTCTGCATTTTTTGTTTAAAATTAAAAAAAAAAAAAACATTTTAGGCCTGAAGAATAATTAAAACCTCCAAAACATTTTATATTTTTCTGAAAGAGGAAATCCCGAAGAATAATGGGGTGGTAGTTCCAATTTTTTTAGGTCTGAAGATTAATTCAAACCCCTCAAAACATTTAATCTTTTTCTGAAAGAGGAGATCCCGGAGAATAATGGGGTGGTAGTTCCAAATTTTTTAGGTCTGAAGATTCATTCAAACCCCCCAAAACATTTAATCTTTTTCAGAAAAAGGAGATCCCGGAGAATGGGATGGTAGTTCCAACTTTTTTATGTCACATGATCATTTATAGACGTTCTTGCTCATGGAAGAGTCATTTCCACACCATAAATGGGGCAGGTTTAACCGTTTTGTTGCTAGAGCCGTTTTTGCATTTTTTTGTTTTAAAAAAAAAAAAAATTAATTTTAGGTCTGAAGATTAATTCAAACCCTCAAAAGATTTTAAGATTTTCTGAAAGGAGATTCTGGAGAATAATGGGGTGGTGGTTCCAAATTTCTTTATGTCACATGATCATTTATAGACGTTCTTGCTCATGGAAGAGTCATTTCCACACCATAAATGGGACAGGTTTACCCAAAAAACTTAGGCCTGAAGATAAGTTGAAACCCCCAAACTTTATATATTTTTTTCTGAAATCAGGGACCCGGGAGAATAACATGGTGGTAGTTACAAATCTTTGATGTCACATGATCATTTATAGACTTTCTTCTTCATGGAAGAGTCATTTCCACACCATAAATGGGGCAGGTTAACCCTTTTGTTGCTAGAGCCGTTTTTGCATTTTTTGTTTAAAAAAATAAATAAATTTAAAAAAATGTAGGTCTGAAGATTAATTAAGCCCCCCAAAAAAACATTTAATCTTTTTCTGAAAGAGGATTCTCCGGGATGGAGAATAATAGGGTGGTAGTTCCAATTTATATTATATCACATGATCATTTATAGACTTTCCTGCTCATGGAAGAGTCATTTCCACACCATAAATGGGGCAGGTTAACCCTTTTGCATTTTTTGTTTAAAAAACAAAAATACAAAACATTTTAGGCCTGAAGATTAATTAAAACCCCCCAAAATTTTATATTTTTCTGAAAGAGGAAATTCCGAAGAATAATGGGGTGGTAGTTCCAATTTTTTAGGTCTGAAGATTAATTAAAACCACAAAAACATTTAATCTTTTTCTGAAAGAGGAAATCCTGGAGAATAATGGGGTAGTAGTTCCAATTTTTTTATTATCACATGATCATTTATAGACTTTCTTTGTCATGGAAGAGTCATTTCCACACCATAAATGGGGCAGGTTAACCCTTTTGTTGCCAGAGTAATTTTTGCATTGTTATTTTTTTTTTTTAAACCCATTTTAGGCCTGAAGATTAATTACAACCCCCAAAACATTTAATCTTTTTCTGAAAGAGGAGATTCCGGAGAATAATGGGGTGGTACTTCCAATTTTTGTTATGTCACATGATCATTTATAGACTTTCTTGCTCATGGAAGAGTCATTTCCACACCTTAAATGGGACAGGTTAACCCCTGAAGATTGGTTATATATTTTTCAGAAAGCAGGGACCCCGGAGAATTACATGGAAGAGGTTCAAAATTTTTTTAATGTCACATGATATTAATGCATTGGTTTTCGGTGCGTGCATTTTTAAAATGTATATTTTCATAAATTTTAGTGCATACAAATGCAATATATTAGCCAATTTTTGGAGTGTGTCAAGCCAGATGCTGCTTGTCCAAGAACAGGATAGGACAACTATGGAATGGTCCTGTTCTAGTAACATAATCCCATGCCTGGTGTGGGAAGACTGCACAGTTGTCAGGCTCCATGTACACGGGACACTTCTGAACGATGGAAACTGACTGCTGGAAAACGTAGGTTAAAAAACGTCTGTTTAGCTGCGTTTGCATACCGCGTTTATGTGCGTTTGCGTTTAGAAGCATTTCTTAAAGATAAGCACAGGAGAACCTCCCAAATGCCCAGAATGCACTGAAAAGTGGTAAATTATTAACTATTTCAGACTGTTTCAGAGAAATACAGAGAGTAGAAGCAGAGGCAGCAGTATGTGGTGAGATTAGCTTAGGTGTGAGTTGCTCATTAACATTTCTTTTGTTTCCAAGGGTGGGAAAGGTGTCTGGTGGAGGGAGTCACTAAGGCCACCTGGCAGGGGGTCTTCATGAGGAATTTGAGGTGTGACTGGTCATTAACATATCTTTTGTTTCCAAGGGTGGGAGAGGTCTGAGGTGTGAATGTTCATTAACATATCTTTTGTTTCCAAGGGTGGGAGAGGTCTGAGGTGTGAATGGTCATTAACATATCTTTTGTTTCCAAGGGTGGGAGAGGTCTGAGGTGTGAATGGTTATTAACATATCTTTTGTTTCCAAGGGTGGGAGAGGTCTGAGGTGTGAATGGTCATTAACATATCTTTTCTTTCCCAGTGTGGGAGAGGTCTGAGGTGTGAGTTGCTCATTAACATTTCTTTTGTTTCCAAAGGTGGGAAAGGTGTCTGGTGGAGGGAGTCATTAAGGTCACCTGGCAGGGGGTCTTCATGAGGAATTTGAGGTGTGAATTGGTCATTAATATTTCTTTTGTTTCCAAGGGTGGGAGAGGTCTGAGGTGTGAATTGGTCATTACCATATCCTTTGTTTCCAAGACCTCCTGAGGCGTGAATTTGTCATTAACATATCTTTTGTTTCCAAGGGTGGGAGAGGTCTGAGGTGTGAATGGTCATTAACATATCTTTTGTTTCCAAGGGTGGGAGAGGTCTGAGGTGTGAATGGTCATTAACATATCTTTTGTTTCCAAGGGTGGGAGAGGTCTGAGGTGTGAATGGTCATTAACATATCTTTTGTTTCCAAGGGTGGGAGAGGTCTGAGGTGTGAATGGTCATTAACATATCTTTTGTTTCCAAGCGTGGGAGAGGTCTGAGGTGTGAATGGTCATTAACATATCTTTTGTTTCCAAGGGTGGGAGAGGTCTGAGGTGTGAATTGGTCATTACAATGTGTGACAAGCTTGGTAGGAACATCCTGTGTTCAGTGTTTTGTCCATCTGAGTACCTTGACAATGCTTTGCATGCATTTTTCATGAAAAAAAGCTCTGGACATCATCAGGAACTGGAAGAGTTAAAAAAAAATTTCAACCGCAAATGCTTATAAATGCGATTTGCCGCGTCTACAAGTGTTTTGAGTTTGAAATGCTGATAAAATCGACTGCTGAACACAAGTTTTCTACGTTGAAAAAAACAACTGTAAACTCAACTGCCTGTAAACGACTGTAAATGACGATGTGTACATGGACACATAGGAGAACATTAGGGAGAGTTCAGGGGCTGCTGAAAAAAATGCTGAACAGCTCCTGAGCGCGATTTTATCAGCTGCAGTGTACATGAGCCCTTAATCCTTTGATTTACTTGGCTGAAGGTGTGAATTGAAATGACAAAGACTTTATTTGTGGAAGACAGAGGGTGTTGAAGGCCTTAAGCCCTGTTCAGGGATGGTTGGTCCAGTTTGACTTTGATGGTCTCTTTCAAGTTGTCCTCACTGTTCACTTAAAATGCCGTTTTTAACATCTCTACCCTGACAGATTGGCAATTCACACCTTCAGCCATGTGACTTGAAAGATTAACACCTATGCAGACTTTTCACCACCAGGGATGGGATCATGTAACTAGAACTGTTCCAGGACAGTGAACATCTGCCTTGACACATTCCGTGGTGATTGGATCAAGGTGTCGGTGTCACCCGTGCGTTTATAAATGTTGGCTATCCTCCTGAAACTCATTAGAACTGAAGACGTTGGTTGGGTATGTAGCCAGTGGTGTATTTAAGTCTTGTGCTGTCCTAGGCAACGCCAAAAATGGGCGCCACCCCCCCCAAGGAGAGAGGCTGACATTGACCAACGACACCCCTGCCCACCTCCCACCTGAGAGAGCCTTCCACTAACACCCCCTCCCCCCCATCCTGGCCAAAAAGAGAAAACATTTGTTCTTTTTCAAGGATTTTCCAGCTGATGATGTCAGGGGTCCTATTTATATATTTAATTTAAAAAAAATGTATTATTTATTTCAGATATATTTTTCTACCATGTGGGTTGTCTCCTGTCTAAATTGTCCCTAGTATGTGTATGTATGAATGTGAGTTAGGGACCTTAGATTGTACGCCCCTTGAGGGTTAGGGACTGATGTGAATGTTCAATATATATGTAAAGTGCTGTGTAAATTGACGGCGCTATATAAGTACCTGAAATAAATAAATAGGCATTCCTGTTAGTGATGGAATGGGTATGATCCATACTATAATGTAGATTGAAGTGCCACACCACTGCTAAAAGGTCCAGACACAGGCAGTCCCCAGGTTACAAACAAGATGGATTCTGTAGGTTTGTTCTTAAGTTGAATTTGTATGTACCCACATGAAAAAAAAAATATTTTAAAAATACATTCTTAATATATTCTTCCCAAATATATTGACATATATTTCAAATACTACAATTTTGGCCATATTCAATATATTTCAAAAATATATTTCAATATATTTGTGAATATACTATTAAAAATATATTCAGAACACATGCTGCAATATATATCAAAGTGTAATTTGGAATTTGCATTTACGAATATATTTAAAAATCTATGTTTAAACACATTTTTTTTAGATGTTCAAAAATATCCAGAAAAACATATTTTGAAAAATATATTTTTAAATATATGCCTTTGGCAAATATATTTTAATTTACATTTTTGGAATACACGTTAAAATATATTCGTGCAGGTCAATATACCGTAGGTTTTAGAGGCAGAAAACAGGGGGAAAAAAAAATTCTGAACTAATGGACTGCAGACACAGCACAGGGATGACCAGAGACTGCGGACAGCACAGGGATGACCAGAGACTGCGGACAGCACAGGGATGACCAGAGACTGCGGACAGCACAGGGATGACCAGAGACTGCGGACAGCACAGGGATGACCAGAGACTGCGGACAGCACAGGGATGACCAGAGACTGCGGACAGCACAGGGATGACCAGAGACTGCGGACAGCACAGGGATGACCAGAGACTGCGGACAGCACAGGGATGACCAGAGACTGCGGACAGTACAGATGACTGCTGACCTTTGGGGAGGTGGGGAGCGGGTACCTGAATTTGACAGGTACCCGCTCTTACTTCCGCAGAGTTTTTGTTTGATCTTACCTGTTCCTCGATCCAGCCGCGCGCTGTCTTCCCGGCTTCTGTAATGGCGCTCAGCATGACAGCCGGGTGCCCAGTGCGCATGAGCGAGAAGCACTTGCGCTTTGTGGTTGGTCCAGCGGCTTCTGGGATCTGTCATGTGTCCCAGGTACCGCCTTACCATTCACAAAAAGCACTGCTTCTTGCGCATGCGCACTTGGCACCCGGCTGTCATGCCCAGTGCCCACACTACAGAAGCCGGGAAGACAGCACGCCGCTGGATAGAGGAACAGGTAAGGTCCCGCTGCAGAGCTGAGCGGCCGGCCCGGTATTCTG
Source organism: Staurois parvus (assembly GCF_062004578.1). NCBI lineage: Eukaryota > Metazoa > Chordata > Amphibia > Anura > Ranidae > Staurois > Staurois parvus. The sequence goes on from NW_028319017.1 coordinate 692,114, forward strand.
ACACGGCCGCGGTGGAAATACCGGACCGGCCACTCCATATTCGCCCCATAAGACGCACTGACATTTCCCCCCCAGTTTTGGGGAAGAAAAAGTGCGTCTTATACGGCGAAAAATACGGTATGTCGCATGTATAATTTTTTCTCTAAATATATTGAAAATATATTTTTCTTCCATATAAAAAAATTATTTTGTGGCAGGAATTACACTTAAAAACAATGTACCTGTTTCAACTTTGAAACAGGTACATTTTTATTAAGTGTAACTACTGCCCAGGGGCGGACTGACAACTCATGGGGCCCCCAGGCAATAGGGGATCATGGGGCCCCTGTGTCCTTGCCCAAACTCAAAAAAGCCTATGAAAAAGGTACCAGGGGCATCTCATGGGGCCCCCTACTGACCCCGGGTCCTTGGGCAGTGCCCGAGTTTCCAAATGGTCAGTCCGCCACCTGCTCCTGCCACAAAATTATTCTTGTAAGTTTTGGATAGCATAGGGAAGGGTTGACTGGCCATGCAGGGATGTGGGATTGCTGACAGGTCTGCCGGACAGTAGGTGGCAGCATACGGTCAACAGCAAGATGACCGCCCGGTGGTTTTCGGGACCAGCGTAACGTCACGCTGCCTAGGTTCTTAAGTATGAACTATATATAGGTCAAACGTTTGTAACTCAGGGACTGCCTGTATGACTTTATTCTAATGAAAACCAGGGGGCAATCCAATGCGTTTCAGGGGTCCAAAAAAATTCTTTCTTTACCGGCGCTTGATTGAAAACAATGTGAATAGACGAAAAATAAATTGGAACTCAAATGGTATTTCTTCCAGAGTGATACTGAGCTCAGGTCTCGTCAGCAGCTGTTTTGGCTGGAAAACCACCTGCTATTCCACTATACTGCACGTGCCATGCTGACCGTCATCAGCAGATTTTTCTCATTTTCTATAAATACCATTTAGTGGCTGTTATGCAGATGTCATAATATTGAAATGATTGGTAACAGAACCTGAATGAACTCTTCGGGTGTTAACAGTCGTCGTCTGAACTTTTGAGTAATCGAGGAAATATTCATCAATCATAAACAGGTGCAGCAGAGTTGAGCAAGGTTTATACGTCCGAGAAATGTGTTTTGTATGATGTATCTGATTGCTCAACAGGTAGGGGGAAAACGGTACACCATGCTTACGCGTTTCAGCCACTTCACGACTTAGTCATAGCTGAATACTTCCTCTTACATATTAAAACTCCTGGGAAGAAAAAAAACTATAAAATTTACTGTCATACAAGAACTTAAGTGCAAGGAGGTGTATGCCACCCCCTGGATATCTCTCTTTTACTTACAATTTACATTTTTGCAAATTTAGGTTTTTATTTCAATCACCACCTTTTTATCGCAGTATTATTTGGTGAAGAACATCATCAAAAAACATTGGCCTGTATTAAAAAAATTAAAGGATTCAGGGCCTCTATGTTACCGGACAATCCATCAGTAGTATTTAGGGGGATGCCAGGTTTGAGGAATAGAATTGCCTCCAATATATAAGACAATTTTGTAAAAAATGGTGTAGCGCTGTATGTGCTATGATTAAATTAAATGATGTCAAACCATATTAATGCGAATAAATAATATAACCCTGTGTTACAATATTTATTCACATTAATATGGTTTGACATCATTTCATTTAATCATAGCACATACAGCGCTACACTATTTTTTACAAAATTGTCTTTCGTCATATCTTAGCCAGGTGTTAGCAGCTACTTCATTCCCTGAGAGGATATTTGGCAGCGCATGAGTCCACCCCCTATTTAATTGCTCCAATATATAAGACTTCCCCGGTCAGACCTGCTTTCTTTCAGAATAATACAGGTTACCATCTTTGTAGAAGATGCAGTGTTTGTCAAATTAATACTTTTAAAGGATGCAAACTAACTTGCAATTTATGTAAACTTCTAAAACATACTATATTATGTCCTTTGTGCCTTTCAGCTCCAAAAACGTGGCTTATATGTTGCAATGCCCCTGTGGCTTGCAATATGTTGGGCAAACCATGAGAGCGTTAGAGACATGTATCAGACAACATATAGGGAGTATAATATGAGGATTTATGGCTTTTTTCCCCATCATACTTACCTAGGTGGATGCTGTCAGTCACCGCTGTCTGCTCACTGGAGCGCTGGGCTGTGGAGTGGGAGGGAGCGGCTGGCTCAGGCTCTCAGCGCTCTGCTGAGAGGCTGAGCCAGGTGCCGCTGCAGACTCGGGGGTGGATCCTGACATTGGAGACGGGATCTTTCACCAGTCTTGGTCTGGCTGAGTGATGTCAGCCGACTTCAGTCCACTGTCAGCTGAAACCGGGTCAAGAGTGCAGAATGAATTGCACTCCTGTGATCCACAGGAGAGGTACAGCCAAAAAAGCTTTGGCTGTACTTCTCCTTTAAGGAACAAAGGGGTTGATTTACTAAGATTGGAAAGTGCAAAATTTGATGCAGCTGTGCATGGCAGCCAATCAGCTTCTAAATTCACCTTTTTCAATTAACCTTTTCGCGCCGGCCGCACGCAAATGTGCAGCCTCCCAGCGTTTGGGCCTTGATGCCGAGCGGCCGTACATTTGCGTGCAATTAAGAAAAACATATGTGCTGAGAGTGCTCGCCCTGCACCCTCCCAGCACACATGTCCGGTACTTACGGAAAGGTCCCGATCTCCTCTTTCCATCTGCACCTTTCCCGATCATGTGACCGCCGTGACAGCGAATCACGGCGTTCACATGACCCTAAAACCCCGTCCCGCCTCCCGGCTTCTGAAACCCTTAAAGGGTCGGGAAGTGCTGGCGCCAAGGGGTTAAGCTTTGAAAATAAAACCTTGAAGCTGATTGGTTTCTAGGCAGAGCTGAACCATATTTTGCACTCTCCAGTTTTATTAAATCAACCCCATAGTGTCTCAAAGCACTATGCCACATACCACAATAAGATGTGGAGCCAATGGCTCCCACTGCTATCAATCTGCCCAGTGAGGAGGGACAAACCCAGGAGAGCTGCAGCTCTCATGCACAGCGTTGGATCGCGATGTGGCTCAGGTAAGTATGGGGGGGGGGGGGTGTGAGGGGGTGAGTCTGTAACACCGAAGATTTTTTACAATAATGCATAGAATTTATAATGGTAAAAAAACTTAAGAAAATTGACATTCTTACTTGTTTTCCACAATTTGACTACTAGGGGGAAATAAATGGAATATATGTAGAGTAATGGATGTTTTATCATCCTGGACAACGGACGTAGCTGTCAGCATCGGTCCACCCTGGTATTGTTCCTCTAATCTGCATTTATACTCCCTCCATGCTTGTGTATAAATAGCACTGACTGATGTTTGTTCCCAGAACCCCTGATGACAACACATCTGACAAAACCAGTTGGGCGGAGCTAGGGATCACGTCACCATGCACTCATGCCATCTTGGGTGTTGGCATATCAAGGCTATGTATTGGGACAGCTCTGTTTGATGCTTTTATCTATTGTAAGTGCAATTTTTATAAATAAAATGAAATGTTAACAGTTTTACACTATGGCACACAAGGTCAGTGGGCAGGATTGGGCCTGCCAGGCCATTTTATGTGGCCCTCAAACCTCTGCTGCAGCTATGGTACCCCCCTATTCTCCGGCCCCACCTTGTCCCAGCAGTAGGCAACAGAGAGGAGAACATAACTCCTCCATCAGATCCTGATCTTCTCTTTGCAACCACAGAGAGGCTCATCCCTGCTCCTCTATCTCAGCAGTCGGCAGCAGAGAGGAGAACATAATTTCTCCATCAGATCCTGAGCTTTTCCGTGCAACCACAGAAAGGCTCATCTCTGCTCCTCTATCTCAGCAGTCGGCAGCAGAGAGGAGAACATAACTCCTCCATCAGATCCTGAGCTTCTCTGTGCAACCACAGAGAGGCTCATCTCTACTCCTCTATCTCAGCAGTTGGCAGCAGAGAGGAGAACATAACTCCTCCATCAGATCCTGAGCTTCTCCATGCAACCACAGAAAGGCTCATCTCTGCTCTTCTATCTCAGCAGTCGGCAGCAGAGAGGAGAACATAACTCCTCCATCAGATCCTGAGCTTCTCTGTGCAACCACAGAGAGGCTCATCTCTACTCCTCTATCTCAGCAGTTGGTAGCAGAGAGGAGAACATAACTCCTCCATCAGATCCTGAGCTTCTCCATGCAACCACAGAAAGGCTCATCTCTGCTCCTCTATCTCAGCAGTCGGCAGCAGAGAGGAGAACATAACTCCTCCATCAGATCCTGATCTTCTCTTTGCAACCACAGAGAGGCTCATCCCTGCTCCTCTATCTCAGCAGTCGGCAGCAGAGAGGAGAACATAATTTCTCCATCAGATCCTGAGCTTTTCCGTGCAACCACAGAGAGGCTCATCTCTACTCCTCTATCTCAGCAGTTGGCAGCAGAGAGGAGAACATAACTCCTCCATCAGATCCTGAGCTTCTCCATGCAACCACAGAAAGGCTCATCTCTGCTCTTCTATCTCAGCAGTCGGCAGCAGAGAGGAGAACATAACTCCTCCATCAGATCCTGAGCTTCTCCGTGCAACCACAGAGAGGATCATCCCTGATCCTCTATCTCAGCAGTCGGCAGCAGAGAGGAGAACATAACTCCTCCATCAGATCCTGAGCTTCTCCGTGCAACCAAAGAGAGCCTCATCTCTGCTCCTCTATCTCAGCAGTCGGCAGCAGAGAGGAGAACATAACTCCTCCATCAGATCCTGAGCTTCTCCGTGCAACCACAGAGAGGCTCATCTCTACTCCTCTATCTCAGCAGTTGGAAGCAGAGAGGAGAACATAACTCCTCCATCAGATCCTGAGCTTCTCCGTGCAACCACAGATAGTCTTATACCTGCTTCTCTATCTCAGCAGTCGGCAGCAGGGAGGGCAGAACTCTTACAGATCCTGAGCCTCTCTGTGCAGCCACAGCACCCCCTTGTCCTCTCCTAGTCTCCTCAGTTAGCAGATTCCAGCAGTTGAGTCCAGGGTCTGGAAGAGGACCAGAGGAGGGCTGTACTTTCTGCTTTTCCAGCTCTGCCCCAGCTTCGTACCGGCAGTAGCACAAGGTAGAGTAGTGCACTGTGATGTAAGGAAGGGTGGGGGACTCTTGACTTCTGATGGTGGGGAGGCTCTTGACATCTGATGTAAGGGAGGGTGAGGGACACTAATTTCTGATGGTGGGGAGGTCTCTTGATATCTGATGTAAGGGAGGTTGGGGGACTCTTGACATCTGATGTAAGGGAGGGTGGGGGACTCTTGACTTCTGATGGTGGGGAGGTCTCTTGACATCTGCTGTAAGGGGGGGGTGGGGGACTCTTGACGTCTGATGGTGGGGAGGTCTCTTGACATCTAATGTAAGGGAGGGTGGGGGACTTTTGACTTCTGATGGTGGGGAGGTCTCTTGACATCTGATGTAAGGGAGGGTGAGGGACTTTTGACTTCTGATGGTGGGGAGGCTCTTGACATCTGATGTAAGGGGGGGTGGGGGACTCTTGACTTCTGATGGTGGGGAGGTCTCTTGACATCTGATGTAAGGGGGGGTGGGGGACTCTTGACTTCTGATGGTGGGGAGGTCTCTTGACATCTAATGTAAGGGAGTGTGGGGGACAATTGACTTCTGATAGTGGGGAGGCTCTAGACATCTGATGTAAAGGGCGTGTGGGGGACTCTTGACTTTTGATGGTGGGGAGGCTCTTGACGTCTGATGTAAGGGAGGGTGGGGGACTCTTGACTTCTGATGGTGGGGAGGTCTCTTGACATTTGATGCAAGGGAGGGTGGGGGACTCTTGACTTCTGATGGTAGAGAGGTCTCTTAACATCTGATGTAAGGGAGGGTGGGGGACTCTTGACTTCTGATGGTGGGGAGGTCTCTTGACATCTGATGTAAGGGAGTGTGGGGGACAATTGACTTCTGATAGTGGGGAGGTCTCTTGACATCTGATGTAAGGGGCGGGTGGGGTGCTTTGGATTTCTAGTCCTATAGATACAACTGGCCCTTTGAGGGCAACCATAACCAACTTGGCTGAGGTGATGTTGGGGGTCTTTTTTGGACTTGTGTGTCCCATCCATCCTGGGAAGTTTGGAGAGCAGAGCTTTGGACTGGTTTCATTTCCTGGAGGAGGTTGCTGCTCTAATTGTGCTTTCTGAGCTCTTTGTATAGGATGGTCATGGCTGTCTGGTTCGCTTATTTGCACGCTGTGTATGGAGTAAATCATCACTTTTGTTTGCTGTGGAACACTTGCATTAACAAGGAAGTGCACAGAATATTTGGTCTTGCTGATTTCTGTCATCAAGTTGTGTGGCGAGAACTTTGATGTACACTTCGTTTTGTCCATGATGTCACTATTTTACACATGTACTGTATATAGATACATAGTTACATAGTTAGTCTGGCTGAAAAAAAACAAAATTCAACCATTAAAAAAAAAAAAAGTTATAATCCTACATTCACAGTTGATCCAGAGGAAGGCAAAAAAACCCAGCACAGCATGATCCAATTTGCTCCTGCTGGGAAAAAAATTATTTCCTGATCCCCCGAGAGGCAATCGGATATTCCCTGGATCAACTTTACCTATAAACAGGGCCGTGGATAAGGGGGAACCACCAGTCCTACTGTACGGGGCCCAGGGAGCTAGGTGAATCAGATGTGGGCAGGGAGGGTGGTCGGCACGGTAAGGAGAGGAAATTACTGGAACCGATCCCCTGTATGACTCTCTTCTGCAGCAGCTGAAACCCGGCTTCTTCTCTTCTCCCTCCCACTTTTAGCTGCTGAAGAGAAGAGCCATACAGGGGATCGGTTCCAATAATTGCCCCCTTGCCACACCCATCACCCTCCCTGTACACCATACGTTTCCCTCTTCCTCACAGGCCCCCCATGATTGCCCCCACCCCCACAGTGCTACCAGGTTACATCCTTTCCTTCCCACTGTCAGCTGCAAGCACACAATAAGGATCCTTTGGGATGGAGAGTGGGGGAAGGGTCCAGGAAATATGTTACCAGTTACTTCCTTTCCTGAATGAATACAATGAGTGATCAGTACCGATCACTCACTGTGTGAGGGGGGGGGGCTGTAAGGTTGGCTGTATGGGGCCCTGTGGTTTCTAAAAGCAGGCCTGTCTATAAATTTTAGTATCCAGTTATATTCTGTGTATCTAAGAAACAATCCAGGACTTTTTTAAAGCAATCCACTGAGCTGGCCACAACCAACTCTTGAGGGAGTCTATTCCACATTCTCACAGCTCTTACTGTGAAAAAACCTTTCTGTGTTTGGAGGTTTAATTTCTTTTCCTCCAGACGTAAAGAGCGCCCCCTTGTCCTCTGTGATGACCTCAAGGGGAATAACTCTACACCGAGTTCACTATATGAACCACTGATGTATTTATACATGGAGATTATATCCCCCCTTATGTATTATACGTGGAGATCATATCCCCCCTTATGTATTATACATGGAGATCATATCCCCCCTTATGTATTATACATGGTGATCATATCCTCCCTTATGTATTATACATGGAGATCATATCCCCCTTATGTATTATACATGGAGATCATATCCCCCTTATGTATTATACATGGAGATCATATCCCCCCTTATGTATTATACATGTAGATCATATCCCCCCTAATGTATTATACATGGAGATCATATCCCCCCTTATGTATTATACATGGAGGTCATATCCCCCCTTATGTATTATACATGTAGATCATATCCCCCCTTATGTATTATACATGGAGATCATATCCCCCCCTTATGTATTATACATGGAGGTCATATCCCCCCTTATGTATTATACATGGAGGTCATATCCCCCCTTATGTATTATACATGGTGATCATATCCCCCTTATGTATTATACATGGAGATCATACCCCCCCCCTTATGTATTATACATGGAGATCATATCCCCCCTTATGTATTATACATGGAGATCATATCCCCACTTATGTATTATAGATGGAGATCATATCCCCCTTATGTATTATACATGGTGATCATATCCCCCCTTATGTATTATACATGGAGATCATATCCCCCCTTATGTATTATACATGGAGATCGTATCCCCCCCTATGTATTATACATGGAGATCATATCCCCCCTTATGTATTATACATGGTGATCATATCCCCCCTTATGTATTATACATGGAGATCATATCCCCCCTTATGTATTATACATGGAGATCATATCCCCCTTATGTATTATACATGGAGATCATATCCCCCCTTATGTATTATACCTGGAGATCATATCCCCCCTTATGTATTATACATGGAGATCATATCCCCCCTTATGTATTATACATGGAGATCATATCCCCCCTTATGTATTATACATGGAGATCATATCCCCCCTTATGTATTATACATGGGGATCATATCACCCTTATGTATTATACATGGGGATCATATCCCCCTATATGTATTATACATGGAGATCATATCCCCCCCCCTTATGTATTATACATGGTGAGCATATCCCCCCTTATGTATTATACATGGAGATCATATCCCCCCTTATGTATTATACATGGAGATCATATCCACCTTATGTATTATACATGGAGATCATATCCCCCCCTTATGTATTATACACGGAGATCATATCCCCCCTTATGTATTATACACGGAGATCATATCCCCCCCTTATGTATTATACATGGTGATCATATCCCCCCTTATGTATTATACTGTACATGGTGATCATATCCCCCCTTATATATTATACATGGAGATCATATCCCTCCCTTATGTATTATACATGGAGATCGTATCCCCCCTTATGTATTATACATGGAGATCATATCCCCCTTATGTATTATACATGGAGATCAAATCCCCCTTATGTATTATACATGGTGATCGTATCCCCCTTATGTATTATACATGGTGATCATATCCCCCCCTTATGTATTATACATGGTGATCATATCCCCCTTATGTATTATACATGGAGATCATACCCCCCTTATGTATTATACATGGAGATCATATCCCCCCTTATGTATTATACATGAAGATCATATCCCCCCTTATGTATTATACATGGAGGTCGTATCCCCTTATGTATTATACATGGTGATCATATCCCCCTTATGTATTATACATGGAGATCATATCCCCCCTTGTGTATTATACATGGAGATCATATCCCCTCTTATGTATTATACATGGTGATCATATCCCCCCCTTATGTATTATACATGGAGATCGTATCCCCCTTATGTGATATACATGGAGATCATATCCCCCCTTATGTATTATACACGGAGATCATATCCCCCCTTATGTATTGTACATGGTGATCGTATCCCCCTTATGTATTGTACATGGTGATCATACCCCCTTATGTATTATACATGGAGATCATATCCCCCCTTATGTATTATACATGGAGATCATATCCCCCCTTATGTATCATACATGGAGATCATATCCCCCCTTATGTATTATATATGGTGATCATATCCCCCTTATGTATTATATATGGTGATCATATCCCCCTTATGTATTATACATGGAGATCATATCCCCCCTTATGTATTATACATGGAGATCATATCCCCCCTTATGTATTATACATGGAGATCATATCCCCCTTATGTATTATACATGGAGATCATATCCCCCCTTATGTATTATACATGGAGATCTTATCCCCCCTTATGTATTGTACATGGAGATCATATCCCCTCTTATGTATTATACATGAAGATCATATCCCCCCTTATGTATTATACATGGTGATCATATCCCCCCTTATGTATTATACATGGTGATCATATCCCCCCTTATATATTATACATGGAGATCATATCCCCCCTTATGTATTATACATGAAGATCATATCCCCCCTTATGTATTATACATGGAGATCATATCCCCCCTTTTGTATTATACATGGAGATCATATCCCCCCTTCTGTATTATACATGATGATCATATCCCCCTTATGTATTATACATGGTGATCATATCCCCCCTTATATATTATACATGGAGATCATATCCCCCCTTATGTATTATACATGGAGATCATATCCCCCCTTATGTATTATACATGGAGATCACATCCCCCCTTATGTATTATACATGGAGATCGTATCCCCCTTATGTATTATACATGGAGATCATATCCCCCTTATGTATTATACATGGAGATCATATCCCCCTTATGTATTATACATGGAGATCATATCCCCCCTTATGTGTTATACATGGAGATCATATCCCCCTTATGTATTATACATGGAGATCATATCTCCCTTATGTATTATACATGGAGATCATATCCCCCTTATGTATTATACATGGAGATCATATCCCCCTTATGTAATATACATGAAGATCATATCCCCCCATATGTATTATACATGGAGATCATATCCCCCTTATGTATTATACATGGAGATCATATCCCCCTTATGTATTATACATGGAGATCATATCCCCCCTTATGTATTATACATGGAGATCATATCCCCCCTTATGTATTATACATGGAGATCATATCCCCCCCTTATGTATTATACATGGAGATCATATCCCCCTTATGTATTATACATGGAGATCATATCCCCCCTTATGTGTTATACATGGAGATCATATCCCCCTTATGTATTATACATGGAGATCATATCCCCCTTATGTATTATACATGGAGATCATATCCCCCTTATGTAATATACATGAAGATCATATCCCCCCATATGTATTATACATGAAGATCATATCCCCCTTATGTATTATACATGGAGATCATATCCCCCCTTATGTATTATACATGGAGATCATATCCCCCCTTATGTATTATACATGGAGATCATATCCCCCTTATGTATTATACATGGAGATCATATCCCCCCTTATGTATTATACATGGAGATCATATCCCCCCTTATGTATTATACATGGAGATCATATCCCCCCTAATGTATTATACATGGAGATCATATCCCCCCCTTATGTATTATACATGGAGATCATATCCCCCTTATGTATTATACATGGAGATCATATCCCCCCCTTATGTATTATACATGGAGATCATATCCCCCTTATGTATTATACATGGAGATCATATCCCCCCTTATGTGTTATACATGGAGATCATATCCCCCTTATGTATTATACATGGAGATCATATCCCCCTTATGTATTATACATGGAGATCATATCCCCCCTTATGTATTATACGTGGAGATCATATCCCCCTTATGTAATATACATGAAGATCATATCCCCCCATATGTATTATACATGGAGATCATATCCCCCTTATGCATTATACATGGAGATCATATCCCCCCTTATGTATTATACATGGTGATCATATCCCCCCTTATGTATTATACATGGAGATCATATCCCCTCTTATGTATTATACATGGAGATCATATCCCCCCTTATGTATTATACATGGAGATCATATCCCCTCTTATGTATTATACATGGAGATCATATCCCCCCCCTTATGTATTATACATGGTGATCAAATCCCCCCTTATGTATTATACATGGAGATCATATCCCCCTTATGTATTATACATGGAGATCATATCCCCCTTATGTATTATACATGGAGATCATATCCCCCCTTATGTATTATACATAGAGATCATATCCCCCTTATGTATTATACATGGAGATCATATCCCCCTTATGTATTATACATGGAGATCATATCTGCAGAGATATTACAAGAGAAGGTCAGAGACTGAAAACATGATACAAGAGATGGCCAGAGACTGCAAACATGATACAGAAGAAGGTCAGAGAGTATTCAGACTCACACACAACAGGATATAGCCAAATATGGACATGACACAATAAGATGGTCTGAAACTGAAGACTTGATATAATAGATGGTCTGAGACTGCAGAGATAATACAGGAGATGGTCAGAGACTGCAGAGATAATACAAGAGATGGTCAGAGACTGAAAACATGATACAAGAGATGGTCAGAGACTGCAGACATGATACAAGAGATGGTGAGAGACTGCAGACATGATACAAGAGATGGCCAGAGACTGCAGACATGATACAAGAGATGGCCAGAGACTGCAGACATGATACAAGAGATGGCCAGAGACTGCAGACATGATACAAGAGATGGTCAGAGACTGCAGACATGATACAAGAGATGGTCAGAGACTTCAGACCAGACATAATACAGGAGATGATCAGACACTGCAGACACGATACAAGTGATGGTCAGAGAGTATTCAGACTCACATACAACAGGATATAGCCAAATATGGGCATGATACAGTCAGATTGTCTGAGACTGCAGACATGATATAAGAGATGGTCTGAGACTGCAGAGATAATACAAGAGTTGGGTCAGAGACTGCAAACATGATACAAGAGATGGTCAGAGACTGCAGACATGATACAGGAAATGGCCAGAGAATGCAGACATGATACAGGAGATGATCAGAGACTGCAGACATGATACAGGAGATGATCAGAGACTGCAGACATGATGCATGAGATGATCAGAGACTGCGGACATGATACAGGAGATGATCAGAGACTGCAGACATGATACAGGAGATGATCAGAGACTGCAGACATGATACAGGAGATGATCAGAGACTGCAGACATGATGCATGAGATGATCAGAGACTGCGGACATGATACAGGAGATGATCAGAGACTGCAGACATGATACAGGAGATGGTCAGAGACTGTGGACATGATACATGAGATGGTCAGAGACTGTGAACATGATACATGAGATGGTCAGAGACTGAGGACACAATACATGATACATGGGATAGTCTTGGACTTTCCACCATGACAATGACCCTAAGCACAAGGTTGGGTTGACCCTCCAGTGGTCACAGCAGAAAAAGGTGAAGGTTCTGGAGTGGCCATTAGAGATGAGCGAATTATTCAAAAATTCGATTCGGCTGATTCGCCGAATTCGCGGAATAAATTTGATTCGAGGCAAATATATTCGCTGCGAATTTAACTTATAAAAAGGGTGTTTCTAGGCTTCAGAGAGCCTTTATATTAGTGCAGAACACTGTACCTTTAATTTAAATGCCCTTGGAGTCTGCTGGGGAAGAGAAATAATACTGTCAGTCAGTATGACATGCAGATGAGTGCCGTCGATCTTAGAATCACCGCACACTTCACTCATTTGGGCAGTCACGGGGCCAAAACCAGAGTGTGGAGCCACAGTGTGGCGGTGGAGGGAGCAGCAATGGGAGGCCATACAGCACCCTATCACAAAATGGAACCCACCAACAGTGTAAGGAGACCTGAAAGTGGCACATGGCAGAGTCTGGCGATGAAGTCAGCAGCAATGGGAGGCCGTACAGGGACCCATGACACACTCTGGACCTGGCAGCAGCAAGAGGAGGCAGTACAGGGGCCCATGGCAGAGTGGCGAAGCGTAAGCAGCTTAAATTGAAGGCCATACAGAGGCCTATGTTAAAAATAATAACATGTTTGGGGCATGATTCATGGCGGATTTAGTCAGTTGTGTCAGGAACTGGTGGTTTGAAATCCAGACTAATCCACGCCTGATTCATTTTCACAAACGTGAGTCTCTCCACACTTTGGGTGGACAGTCGTGTCCTCAGCGGAGTTACAATACCTCCTGCCGCACTAAACACGCGCTCCGATGCCACGCTACTGGCCGGGCATGACAGCCTTTCAAGGGCAAATTCCGCTAGTTGGGGCCAAAGGTCAAGTTTCATTGCCCAGTAGTCAAGGGGATTGTCTACCTCGGTTGGCAGGGTGCTGTCCAAGTAGGCCCGAGCCTGTTGTTTGAGGTCCTGCTCCAGGTCCACCTGATGCTGCTGCGGCTGGTTAGTAGTTTCCTCACTGCGCTGGTGAAGAAAGCTACTCATCATCGACTGCAGATTGAGGCAGCCGCTGCTGGTGGAGCTGCCACTGCTCCTACCACCCCACCCCTCCCCTGCTGCCATGGCAGCGGAACGCGAGCGCACAGGGCCCACAGTGTCTGAGGATGGACGTTGGTGCAGAAAGGCAGAGACCAACTGACTACATAGGTGGTTTTTATAGTACTTTATTTTGGCCTCCCTCTCAGCAGGTGTGAAAAAGGCCACCATTTTTGAACGGTAGCGAGGGTCCAACAAGGTGGACAGCCAAAAGTCATCCCTCTGTCTGATGGTTATTATTCGGCTGTCGCTACGCAAGCAACCGAGCATGCTATGGGCCATTTGTGCCAAGGAATGCGAGGGACTCCCTGCCTCCATCTCCACAGCATACTGCCACGGTGTGTCTGGGTCCTCTGTCTCCTCCTCCTCCTCTACCAGATGCTCCTGCTCCTCCACTCCTGTCCGCTGAGTGGAAAAACCACCCATTTCACTCAATAATTCCTGAGCACAAATGTCCTCCTCTACCTCCTCCTCTTCTTCCTGTCCTGCCCCCACAGGGGTCATGTGGCGTTGAGATCTGTGCGCCACGTCTACCGCACCCTGACCAGCCATTGTTAACAGCATTTGTTCCAGGACGTGCAACAGAGGAATGACGTCGTTCATCCCATAGTCCTGCCGACTCACGAATAGCGTGGCCTCCTCAAAGGGCCTGAGCAAGCGCAGGTGTCACGCATGAGCTGCCAATGGCTGACATCTAAGTTACACAGGGGAGTACCTTTATCCGCTTGTAACATCAGGAAATCGGTGATGGCCTTTCGCTGTTCGTAAAGGCGGTCTAACATATGTAGGGTTGAATTCCACCTTGTTGCAACGTCGCAGATCAGGCGATGCTGTGGAATTCCGTTCTGCCGCTGCAGCTCAAGGAGGGTGTGCTTTGCGGTGTAGGAATGGCTGAAATGCATGCAAAGTTTACGTGACATTTTAAGGATGTCTTGCAGTGGGATGGTGGATTTTAGGAACCGCTTGACAACCAGATTGAACACGTGAGCCATGCATGGCGCATGGCACAACCTTCCTTGACGCAGAGCAGACACCATGTTCTTTCCGTTGTCGGTCAACATGGTTCCGATTTTCAGTTTGCGCGGAGACAGCCATCTGTCGATTTCTCTGTTCATTACACTCAGAAGTTCCTCCCCTGTGTGACTACATTCGCCAAGGCATACCAGGTGCAGCACAGCGTGACACCGTTGCGCCCTGCACATGTGATATGCCGGTCGGGTAATGGGACTTGGCACGGGGGTGGCGGCTGAGGACACGGCGGAAGAAGAGGTGGTAGAGGCGGACATCTTTGCTGGACCAAGGACGTGCAAACGTGGAGGCAAAAGCGGCGTGACCTGTCCAAGTTGCTGGTGCGGCTGTGACGGCACCACGTTCACCCAGTGGGCCGTAAATGACATGTACTGTCCCTGACCGTAGTTACAGCTCCACACGTCGGCGCTGCCGTGCACTTTGGCAGAGACCGACATGCTCAAAGACTGGCCCACCATCTCTTCTACATGTGAATGCAGGGCTGGCACTGCCTTTTTGGCGAAGAAATGACGGCTTGGCACTCTCCACCGCGGCTCGGCACAAGCCATCATTTCTCGGAAAGGTGCTGAGTCCACCACTTGGAAAGGGAGGGACTGCAGCACCAGCAACTTGGAAAGGAGGACGTTCAGCTTCTGCACCGTCGGGTGCGTGCTCGCAAACTGTTGTCTCTTGGAAACGGATTCCAAGAAAGACTGCTGACAGAATCCGTGAAGAGGAGTAGCAGGAGAAGGAGCATCTGAACGAGCGGAAGATGCCAACGAGCGACAACTCCCCTCAGCAGAGGTGTTGGAGCCTTGACTGGCTGATAGAGGGCGATTGACGTCGGGTGACGGAGCAAGTAACGGAGCGGGTGATGGAGCGGGGGCTGGGGCAGGCAGAACCGCCGTATCTTTATCACGGTTTTCCCAGGCCACCGAATGGCGACGCTGCATATGCTGACGCAACGCTGTAGTCCCAACATGGGCCCCCTGGCCACGCTTGACTTTCTGGCCACATAGTCGACATACGGCTACGTTTAGTTCCTCGGGCGGCTTGACGAAAAATTGCCACACCGCCGAGTAGGAAACTTTGCCCCCGCTACTCCTCACTGGCTGACTGCTACTTCCTCCGTGCACACCGGCACCACTACTGGCCGTGGTGGTAGGCTGCAGTGGAGCTGGTGCTCTACTCCGTGGCCGTTTGCCTCCACTGACACTGCTGCGACCCTGCTGCCTCCTGGGCAACCCACCGACTGTTTTGCTCGCTGGCAAGCTGCCACCCTCTTCTCCTGATGATGCGGAAGCAATAGCCTGATGACGACGAGGCTGCCAAGTGCGATCAGCCTCCTCATCATCAATTAGGGTCTCCGCCTCACTACTAGCCCCCTCGGCTGCGTGTGGGTCAGGAGACAGACCTGTCTCTAGACCGGCTACCGAGCCACTCTCCTCGCCAGTACTTCTTCGCCTGGCTGCTGAAGAGGCGGATGTCTCCCCCCGTTCCTGACCGCCCTCTGTTAGCTCTTCCTCACTGTACAGTGGGGCTGAGCCCACAGCATGCGATACTTCGCTTGGTGAGGGAACACCAAAGGACAGGGGCAGGTAGAGGACACGTGATTTCAGTGGGCTTGCTCCCGGGCCATGCCAACTAACGGTTGTGTCTGACGTACCCACCGACCATTGGCTGTAGGTGTCAGAGGTGACCTGGGAAGAGGAAGACGACCGAGTCAACCAATCGATGACGGCAGGGTTGTCGGTGGAGACACGACCGCTGGATGACACCGGGAGCACTGGCCTCTGGCTGCGACTAGTGCTGCCTCGACCCCTTCCTCTGCTGCCACGTCTGCTCGCTCCTGAAACATTGCCTCCTCTGCCACTCCTCTGCGTGTTGTCTGACATACTCTTTAATTCAATAAGCACCCCAAACATAAAACAGGATTTAACTCTTTGAACGTACAATAGTGGTTGTGAAGCAGAAAGTAACGATTCTGTGTCCCTGAGTAACAATTCTGTGTCCCTGAGTAACGATTCTGTGTCCCTGAGTAACGATTCTGTGTCCCTCAGTAACGATTCTGTGTCCCTGAGTAACGATTCTGTGTCCCTGAGTAACGATTCTGTGTCCCTGAGTAACAATTCTGTGTCCCTGAGTAACGATTCTGTGTCCCTCAGTAACAATTCTGTGTCCCTGAGTAACAATTCTGTGTCCCTGAGTAACGATTCTGTGTCCCTGAGTAACGATTCTGTGTCCCTCAGTAACGATTCTGTGTCCCTCAGTAACGATTCTGTGCCCCTGAGTAACGATTCTGTGTCCCTGAGTAACAATTCTGTGTCCCTGAGTAACAATTCTGTGTCCCTCAGTAACGATTCTGTGTCCCTCAGTAACAATTCTGTGTCCCTGATTAACAATTCTGTGTCCCTGAGTAACAATTCTGTGTCCCTGAGTAACAATTCTGTGTCCCTCAGTAACGATTCTGTGTCCCTCAGTAACGATTCTGTGTCCCTGAGTAACAATTCTTTGTCCCTGAGTAACAATTCTGTGTCCCTGAGTAACAATTCTGTGTCCCTGAGTAACGATGCTGTGTCCCTGAGTAACGATTCTGTGTCCCTCAGTAACAATTCTGTGTCCCTGAGTAACGATTCTGTGTCCCTGAGTAACAATTCTGTGTCCCTGAGTAACGATTCTGTGTCCCTGAGTAACAATTCTGTGTCCCTGAGTAACGATTCTGTGTCCCTGAGTAATGATTCTGTGTCCCTGAGTAACAATTCTGTTTCTGTCCCTGAGTAACGATTCTGTGTCCCTGAGTAACGATTCTGTGTCCCTGAGTAACAATTCTATGTCCCTGAGTAATGATTCTGTGTCCCTGAGTAACGATTCTGTGTCCCTGAGTAACGATTCTGTGTCCCTGAGTAACAATTCTGTGTCCCTGAGTAACAATTCTGTGTCCCTCAGTAACGATTCTGTGTCCCTCAGTAACGATTCTGTGTCCCTCAGTAACAATTCTGTGTCCCTGAGTAACAATTCTGTGTCCCTGAGTAACGATTCTGTGTCCCTGAGTAACGATTCTGTGTCCCTGAGTAACGATTCTGTGTCCCTGAGTAACGATTCTGTGTCCCTGAGTAACGATTCTGTGTCCCTGAGTAACAATTCTGTGTCCCTGAGTAACAATTCTGTGTCCCTGAGTAACGATTCTGTGTCCCTGAGTAACAATTCTATGTCCCTGAGTAACAATTCTGTGTCTGTCCCTGAGTAACGATTCTGTGTCCCTGAGTAACGATTCTGTGTCCCTGAGTAACAATTCTGTGTCCCTGAGTAACGATTATGTGTCCCTGAGTAACGATTCTGTGGCCCTAAAGTCTCTGTGGCCCTAACTCTGTCCCTAATACAGACAGGTCTGTCTCTCTTGAATGACCGGAGGCTAATGGAGAATTCTAAGATGGCCGCGATTTATAGCTCCACCATTACACAGTGCTGGCTGGCTGGCTGCTGATTGGCTAATGCGATCACATGTCATGAATGAATGCATTATGGGTCAGCGCGCCTTGTCTGCGCGCCTTCCCAGAGATCCCCGCTCCGTCGCCACACATGTCGCCGCCATTTTTGGGAAAATTCGATTCGTGCATCCGAAGTTTGCTAATTTTCGGATTCGGCGCGAATCGAATTTTTCCTAATCTTCGAAACGAATTCCACTTCGTCATGTTCGATTCGCTCATCTCTAGTGGCCATCACAGTCTCCAGACCTTAAAATCATAGGGCCACGCTGGGGAGATCTTAAACATGCGGTTCATGCAAGACGACCAAAGAATTTACACGACCTGGACGTATTTTGCCAAGATGAATGGGCAGCTCTGCCACCTGCAAGAATTCGGGGGCCTCAGGCAAATTATTAAGAAGATGGCCCGCTGTCATTGATGCTATAGGTGGCCAATACACAGGATAAGAACTAAGGGGATGCAGACTTTTGAACAGGGGGGGCATTTCATTGGTTTACTCCTTGCCATGTTCTGTGTTATGATCAGAGGGGTATTTAGGTTTTGTGCTGCCCTAGGCAACGCAAAAATCGGACGCCCCCCCCTCCCCGACAGAGAGAGAGCCTGACACCGACCAACACCAGACTACCCCCCACCCAGGGGCAGACTGACAACTCATGGGGCCCCTGGCCAATAGGGGGTCATGGGGCCCCTGTGTCCTCGCCCACACCCAAAAAAGCCTATGAAAAAGCCAATGAAAGGTACCAGGGGCATCTCATGGGGCCCCCTACTGACACCAGGCCCTTGGACAGTGCCCGAGTGCTCGAATGGTCAGTCTGCCCCTGCCCCCACCCCCTGTGGAGAGAGCCTGACAGTGACCAACAACACCCCTGCACCATCCCCCCCACCCGTGAGAACCTTCCACTAACACCCACCCACCTCCACCTCCAGAGGGGGTCAAAGAGAAAGACACTCATCTTCACAGCTCTGGACATCCCCAGGAATGATAGTTAGGCTCTGCATACACCATCAAGCAGCCCGCAGCCTCTCTCAGATCCCATCTAGTCCCCATACCGCATATGTCCCTTCTTCTAGGGGTCAGTGCTGCCCCCCTAAAAATGCCACCCTAGGCAAATGCCTTGTTTGCGTTGTGGTAAATACTCCTCTGGTTACGATTGGGCCATTCTGTTACCACTTACAGTTACAGAATATGAATCCCATAAGAAATAAAAAAAATGGGTTTTGACGGCTCACTCTGTAAAAATGGTGCATCCCATATATACGACCAATTCTCCATGGGGAGGCCAATTCCTGAGCACACCTGGATATAGAGCTGACCCTGTGCTGAAAAGGCCATTCTAATTCAGGATCCGAGTTTTGCATGAGGACAATGAGAAATGACACACATGCAAATAGGGATATTCTTCCAAACAAATCCAGGTAAAGTCCTAAACGCTATTTACGTCCTCATCCTTGTCTCTGCGCGTCAGTCTTTACGGTGATCTGAACGCGACCCCTTCCCAGGAATACCGCAGGTAACCACAGGAGAACTCATACTATTATTATACAGGATTTATTATTATTATTATTATTATACAGGATTTATATTATTATTAATATTATTATACAGGATTTATATTATTATTATACAGGAATTATTATTATTATTATTATTATTATTATTATACAGGATTTATATTATTATTATTATTATTATTATACAGGATTTATTATTATTATTAATATTATTATACAGGATTTATATTATTATTATTATTATTATTAATATTATACAGGATTTATATTATTATTATTATTATAATACAGTATGTATTATTATTATTATTATTATACAGGATTTATTATTATTATTATTATTATTATACAGGATTTATTATTATTATTATCATTATTATTATTATAATAATACAGGATTTATTATTATTATTATTATTATTATTATACAGGATTTATTATTATCATTATTATTATTAATATTATACAGGATTTATATTATTATTATTATACAGGATTTATTATTATTATTAATATTATACAGGATTTATATTATTATTATTATTATACAGGATTTATTATTATTATTATTATTATTATTATTATTATTATACAGGATTTATATTATTATTATTATTATTATTATACAGGATTTATTATTATTATTATTATTATTATTATTAATATTATACAGCATTTATATTATTATTATTATTATACAGGATTTATTATTATTATTATTATTATTATTATTATACAGGATTTATATTATTATTATACAGGATTTATATTATTATTAATATTATACAGGATTTATATTATTATTATTATTATTATTATACAGGATTTTTTATTATTATTATTATTATACAGGATTTATTATTATTATTATTATTATTATTATTATTAATATTATACAGGATTTATATTATTATTATTATACAGGATTTATATTATTATTATTATTATTATACAGGATTTATATTATTATTATTATTATTATTATACAGGATTTATATTATTATTATTATTATTATACAGGATTTATGGCGCCAACAGTTTGCTCAGCGCTTTACAATATAACGGGAGACAATACAGCAACAATACAGTTCAATACAGGAGGGATAGGAGGGCCCTGATCCTGGGAGCTTGCAATCTAAAACGTACATTCACGAGTATAGCTAGTCTATGCTAACCCGGGCAGCCCTGTGTAGATCCTTCTACATTTACTTGTATCCTTCCCAGGGGCGGACTGACCATTTGGAAACCCGGGCACTGCCCGAGGGCCCAGGGTCAGTAGGGGGCCCCATGAGATGCCCCTGGTACCTTTTTCATAGGCTTATTTGAGTTTGGCCAAGGACACAGGGGCCCCATGATCCCCTATTGCCCGGGGGCCCCATGAGTTATCAGTCTGCCCCTGATCCTTCCTAATCTGTGTAGATGTATAGATAACATGGATAGATTCTGCTGTTATAATGGAAGTATACTTATATATTCATTTTCCATTCTGTACACAGCATTGCTTTCCTCTGATGAAGGGTTTCTTTAGAATGTTGAGTGACTAGTGGATGTTATGTTTCTATGGGGCCTGTTTATATATTTATTTATTACAGGTACTTATATAGCGCCATCAATTTACGCTGCGCTTTACATATATATTGTACATTCACATCAGTCCCCGCCCCCGAGGAGTGTACAATCTAAGGCCCCTAACTCACATTCATACATACACATACTAGGGACAATTTAGACAGGAGCCAATTCACCTACCTGCATGTCTTTGGAGTGTGGGAGGAAACCGGAGAACCCGGAGGAAAACCACGCAGGCACAGTGAGAACATGCAAACTCCAGGCAGGTGGTGCCGTGGTTGGGATTTGAACCGATGACCCGAGTACTGACAGGAGGATTTGCTAACCACTGTGTTTATAAAAATTTGCTGTGCAAAAATGCCCATATATATCTAGTATGTTTATTTCCTATAATCATCAGCTCCATCTAGTGGCCATAATGCAGTATTTTCCTAAATTGAGATATTTCAGGAAAATACTGAATGACGACCACTAGATGGAGCTGATGATCATAGGAAAATAAATAAACATATTAGACATATTATGGTAGCTATTCATGAAGGCTGTGCGATGCAGCAATGTTTTTATAAATAAATCCCTATGCATATTAGCTATTTTTTTCAGTTCTTTAGCCAAATCTGCTCATTTTGCATTACTTTTTGGAGCAGATTCAATAATATACGATGGCATCTGAACTGTAGAATTCACTTGTTTATTGTTTAAAGCCGAGTGTTAAAAACTTTCAAAAATAGTTTTCTCAATAGCCTCAAAGGACATTAAATCTACTTTGTGAGCACCAAATACCTTTGTGAACACTGATGTTACCTTGTAAAAGTAGCAGTGACATCATCGCTGTGCTGTACATAGCCTGTGCAGAGAGCAGAGCTGTGGGAGGGGCCCAGCAGGCTCCTCCTACTACAGGATGCCTGAAGAAAACTACAGGAGGGGGCGGAGATGAGACCAGCCCCCCTGCACAAGGAAAGACAGCAGCAGTGAACAGTCTTTATTACAGGAAGTAAGGGTAAGGCTCCATTCACTCTTATGCAACTTGTCATGTGACCACACATCCTGTACATCCCATACATCCCGTACATCCGTACATCCCATACATCCTGTACATCCCATACACCCCATACATCCTGTACATACCATACATCCCATACACCCCATACATCCTGTACATACCATACATCCCATACATACCGTACATCCCACACATCCCATACATCCCAAACATCCGTACATCCCATACATCCTGTACATCCCATACATCCCGTACATCCCGTACATCCCATACACCCCATACATCCCGTACATCCGTACATCCCATACATCCTGTACATCCCATACACCCCATACATCCTGTACATACCATACATCCCATACATCCCGTACATCCCGTACATCCCACACATCCCATACATCCCAAACATCCGTACATCCCATACATCCTGTACATCCCATACATCCCGTACATCCCATACATCCCGTACATCCCATACATCCCATACATCATGTACATCCCATACACCCCGTACACCCCATACATCCCGTACATACCATACATCCCGTATATACCATATATCCTGTACATCCCATACATTCTGTACACTCCATACATCCCGTACATCCCATACATCCTGTACATCCCATACACCCTGTATATCCCATACATCCCGTACATCCTATAGATCCTGTACATCCCATACATCTGTACATCCCATACATCCCGTACATCCCGTACACCCCGTACATCCCATACATCCCGTACATCCCATACATTCCGTACACCCGTACATCCCATACATCCCATACATCATGTACATCCCGTACATCCCGTACATCCCATACATCATGTACATCCCATACATCCCGTACATCCCATGCATCCCATACATCCCGTACACCCCATACATCCCATACATCCCGTACACCCCATACATCCCATACATCCCGTACATCCCATACATTCCGTACACCCGTACATCCCATACATCCTGCACATCCCGTACATCCCATACACCCCGTATATCCTGTACGTCCCATACATCCTGTACACCCTATACATCCCGTACATCCCGTACATCCCATACATCCTGTACATTCCATACATCTTGTACATCCCGTACATCCCATACATCCCGTACATCCTGTACACCCCAAACATCCTGTACATCCCGTACATCCCATATGTCCTGTACATCCCGTACATCCCGTACATCCCATACACCCCGTACATCCTGTACGTCCCATACATCCTGTACACCCCATACATCCCGTACATCCTGTACACACCGTACATCCCGTACATCCCATACATCCCGTACATTCCATACATCTTGTACATCCCGTACATCCCATACATCCCGTACATCCTGTACATCCTGTACACCCCAAACATCCTGTACATCCCGTACATCCCATATGTCCTGTACATCCCATACATCCCGTACATCCCATACATCCCGTACATCCAGTACACCCCATACATCCTGTACAGCAAGCAGATATTTTGACAGGTCTGCAGGAGACCTGCATGGCATCAGGGATCTACTGATCGCTGGTGTATTGCTTTCCAGGCTCCTTTGGACAAAATTAATAAAAGCACATTTTTTTACCTGCAAAAAATGTGCATTTGTTATTTTTGTCCAAAAGGTGAACTTATCCTTTAACCACTTGGCAACCGTGCTATAGCCGAATGACTGCTACAGCACGGTTGTCCAGTTCTAGGAGGGTGTCATAAGACATCCTCTCAGAATGTGCCCTCCCACACCCTCCAGGGGGGAAAGCACCCGGCAATCTCTGTGATTGCTGTATCCTAAGGACACAGCTGATCATGTGATGTGGTAAGAGGCCAATCACAGCGGCCTTTTACCATGTGATCAGCTGTGTGCAATGACACAGCAGATCACCGGTAAAGGCAGTTGCCGGTTATCAGCTGCACCTTCCTCATGGTGTCACAGTGTGAGGAAAATACTGGTGATAACTGGCAATTGTCAGAGGACGGATCGGCACCAATCATCGGGACAATGATGATCAGTGCCCTGATGATCGGTGCTCAGCAGTGCCACCCAGCAGTGCCAACCAATTGTGTCCAGCAAGTGCCGTCCTCAAGTGCCCATCACTGCCACCCACCTGTGCCCACCAGTGCCCAGCAGTCACTCCCATCTGTGCCCACCAGTGCCCAACAGTGCCACCCACCTGTGCCCATCAGTGCCTATTAGTACCACCCACCAGTGCCCATCAGTGCCACCCATCAGTGCTGCCCATCAGTGCCCAACAGTGCCGCCAGTCAGTGCCCAGCAGTGCCACCCATCAGTGCCCATCAGTGCTGCCTATCAGTGCCCATCAATGTTGCATATCAGTGCCAGATCATCACTGCCGCCTATCAGTGTTGCCTGTCAGTGCCCATCAGTGCTGCCTATCCGTGCCACCTCATCAGTGCCTCTTATCAGTGCCCATCAATGCCGCCTATCAGTGCCCATCAGTGCTGCCTATCAGTGCAGCCTCATCAACGCACATCAGTGAAGGAGAAAAATTACCTGTTTGCAAAATTTTATAATAGAAACAATGAAAAACTTTTTTTTTTCAAATTTTTTGATATTTTTGTTTATAGCGCAAAAAATAAAACCCCCAGCGGCAAACAAATACCACCAAAAGAAAGCTCTATTTGTGTGAAACAAATGACAAAAACTTCATATAGGTGCAGTGTCGCGTGACCGCGCAACTGTCATTCAGAGTGCGACAGCGCCGAAAGCTGAAAATTGTCCTGGGCAGATAGGGGGGTATAAGGGGTTAATCTGCAAAGGATAAAGCCTGACCACGTTCAGTTTTGTCTCATTCGCAGAGAATACGTTTGCGAAAACGTTTCAATGGACGATTAGCCGTGCAGAATTTTTAATAAATGCACCTCTATGTGAACGCATTCCGGAAACGTGTACTTTTGTGATGCGCTTGACAAATGGATCAATGGAAATTAAATCACACGTTTGCAAGCAGTATTTGTCCGCTCTTTTCGAATCGCATGAGTAACTTGATGAAAAGGCATGCAAACGCGATGGAAAAAAAATGCATACATCCCCATCGAATTTACATACTTTACTTTCTAACAGCACCGAGGATTCCGCTTTCCTCTGAACCTCCAGGTGATCTAGGAAGACAAGTCGCTCATTATTTTTAAAGAGAAATGTTTCTACCTGCATGCTTCTATTGTACGTATATACAGAGACTGCACTGGTATTATTATTATATTAACCTCCCTAGCGGTATGATTATTTCTGATTTTTTGTGGTGAAAGCGGTACCATTTTTTTGCATGGAAATATGTAGTTTTTTATTGTAGGCTGTAATTTTTAGGAATAACTCACTGAAATCTGTCTGAACAAGAGTCTAGTAAACATCCCGGGGAGGATAAAATTTGAAACACGAAATCATAAATTATAATTTAATAAATAATCATAAAAAATAATAATATAATAATAATAAATTTAATTCAATAATATAATCAAACCAAAAACACTGAAATTTGAAATATAGCGCCAAGTTCGCACATCGCTGAGCTCAGTCGCAGAATCGTTTTCAGTGTCTGATGAGGAATTTCCCCCACGAATCATTATCGCTCAATTCTGCAAGTGGTTCTGATTTACTATCGCTGTTCTCTAGCCGGTCTAAAACCGCTTTTGACGTAAAGAGATGCTTTTTGGACGCCATGGACGTTTCTCAGTTTCCAGGCAGAAAGAACAGTCAAAATGCAGGCAGGGCGCCGGACAAAGCACTCGGGGCAAAATGTATGTGAAATGTGAAATGTTATACTATGTAATAATCATTTAAAAAAATGACATTTTTAAAAAATTTCAAATTTGCCGCCGGTTCTGGTGCCCGTACGTCCCGACGTCACAGTGACCGGAACACGGAAGCCGGATGCCGGCATCAGCCGGAGGAGATGGTCTGGGACACTGCAGGAGACACATCGCGGGAGCGAAGGACAAGGTAAGTGCTGCAGGGACCCCCTGAGCAACGCCGCATGGTAAGCCCGAGTGTAGCTCTGGGTTACCGCTCTTGGTACTCAAATTTTACCCCGAGCTACACTCGGGAACACCGCCAAGAAGGTAAAGGCAGACAGGGTGAGGGCTGACCGGACATTCTAGGGTAGGGAGTTCCAGAGGATAGGAGCAGCTCTTGAGAAGTCCTGGAGGTGAGGGTGGGAGGAGCTAACAAGGGAACTGGAGAGCAGAAAGTCTTGGAAGGAGTGGAGTGGATGATTTGAGCGATACAGAGACTGCACTGTCATTATTATTATACAGGATTTATATAGCGCCAACAGTTTACGCAGCGCTGTACAATAAAATGGGGGACAGTACAATTACAATACAGTTCAATACAGAAGGAATAGGAGGGCCTTGTTCATGGAGCTTACAATCTAAAAGAAGGGGGAGGTGGTACAAAAGGCAATAGCTTCAGGAGATGATCTGATGGAGGTGACTCAGGTACAGTTCTTAGGTGGAGGTGGGGTAGGCTTCCCTGAATAAATGTGTTTTTAATGATCGCCTAAAGGCGGGACAGGGTGGGGGCTGACCGGACATTCTGGGCTAGGGAGTTCCAGAGGATGGGAGAAGTGGGAGAAGTCCTGGAGGTGAGGGTGGGAGGAGGTAACAAGGGAACTGGAGAGCAGGAAGTCTTGGAAGGAGTGGAGTGGATGATTTGAGCGATACAGAGACTGCAGTGGTATTATTATTATAAAGGATTTATATAGTGCCAACAGTTTGCGCAGCGCTGTACAATATAATGGGGTACAGTACAATTACAATACAGTTCAATACAGAAGGAATAGGAGGGCCTTGTTCAAGGAGCTCACAATCTAAAAGAAGGGGGAGGTGGTATAAAAGGCAGTAGCTTCAGGAGATGATCTGATGGAGGTGACTCAGGTACAGCTCTTAGGTGGAGGTGGGGTAGGCTTCCCTGAATTAATGCGTTTTTAATGATCGCCTAAAGGCGGACAGGGTGGGGGCTGACCAGACATTCTGGGGTAGGGAGTTCCAGAGGATGGGAGAAGTCCTGGAGGTGAGGGTGGGAGGAGGTAACAAGGGAACTGGAGAGCAGGAGGCCTTGGGAGGAGCGAAGTGGATGATCTGATGGAGGTGACTCAGGTACAGTTCTTAGGTGGAGATGGGGTAAGCTTCCCTGAATAAATGCGTTTTTAATGATCGCCTAAAGGCTGACAGGGTGGGGGCTAACTGGACATTCTGGGGTAGGGAGTTCCAGAGGATGGGAGCAGCTCCTGAGAAGTCCCGGAGGTGAGTGTGGGAAGAGGTAAGAAGGGAACTGGAGAGCAGGAGGCCTTGGGAGGAGTGGAGTGGATGATTTGAGCGATATCTGCAGATGCAGTTGGTGATGTAGCTGGGGGGGGGGGGGCAATGTTGTGGATGGCTTTATACATGGCAGGTTCATTACATTCAATATGTGTATGGAAATAGAAGTCCTGTCCCTTCTTGCCTACAGAGGTGTGATGTATTTAGGACGTAGGGATGAGGTGAACTGCTCTGGGTTTGGCAAGCTTCAATGGATGCTGAACCCAAACCCCTATTGAAATAAATGGGAGTCGGATCTATCAATTTTAAAAAATGGCCAATTTTCAGGGCTAATAGGCAAAAGGTTGTAAAAACAAATGGGGGTGGACACTGAATTGGGGAACAAGTATCTGCACAAAAACAAAATACAAAAAATTCATTTGGCAATGAGCTGTGTTTTGCTGTGTTTTTTTCTTAAAAGCACTGATATGTGCAAAAATAAAAATAAAAATAGAAAAATTGTTTTAAATTGCCAGCAAATTATATTTCTCTTCTGAATTCTATTTAAAAAAACAGATAAAACATGGACCCTTGGAGAAGCCAACAAGCAAATGTCACTTGCAGGCAATTTAAACCCCCCGCAGTACAATCAGTCTGTAGATGCAGTAAAGCATGCTTGTTATACTCACTGTGCAACCTAAGGGGTTAATCCTCTGCATTGTGTAAAAAGGCTATTTGATCCTGTCTTCTCTGATCCTCCGACTCTTCTACTGTCCCCAATCCATCTGCTGATAGAACAGAGCCTTGGGGGCAAGCTGCACATGCTCAGTTTGCTGTGTATTGCTAGAGAGTTTTTTTATTTCTTGGGAGAGTGCATGTGATCAGCACAGCACCAATCAGTGCTGTCCAGACAAAGGGTCACAGGTTATGCAGCCTCAAAGGACAGTCAAAGGAGAAAGAAAACTCCTCCTATACGCTTTTACCAGTGCTCTGCTGGACATTGATAGAAGTCACAAGACTGCTCTATACTGCTGATGGGAAAAGGGATTTAGCAATTTATATTTACTAAAGTAATTGCATCTCCATGTTCTGTGTACTGTGGGAGACCAGATATAGTGAATGCAGGGTCCGGGGAGAGCGGATATAGTGAATGCGGGGTCCGGGGAGAGCGGATATAGTGAATGCAGGGTCCGGGGAGACCGGATATAGTGAATGCAGGGTCCGCGGAGACCGGATATAGTGAATGCAGGGTCCGGGGAAAGCGGATATAGTGAATGCAGGGTCCGGGGAGACCAGATATAGTGAATGCAGGGTCCGGGGAGACCAGATATAGTGAATGCAGGGTCCGGGGAAAGCGGATATAGTGAATGCAGGGTCCGGGGAGAGCGGATATAGTGAATGCAGGGTCCGGGGAGAGCGGATATAGTGAATGCGGGGTCCGGGGAGACCGGATATAGTGAATGCAGGGTCCGGGGAGAGCAGATATAGTGAATGCAGGGTCCGGGGAGAGCAGATATAGTGAATGCAGGGTCTGGGGAGAGCAAATACAGTGAATGCAGGGTCCGGGGAGATCGAATATAGTGAATGCAGGGTCCGGGGAGACCAGATATAGTGAATGCGGGGTCCGAGGAGACCGGATATAGTGAATGCAGGGTTCTGGGGGACCAGATATAATGAATGCAGGGTCCGGAGAGAGCGGATATAGTGAATGCAGGTTCCGGGGAGAGCGGATATAGTGAATGCAGGGTCCGGGGAGACCAGATATAGTGAATGCGGGGTCCGGGGAGAGCGGATATAGTGAATGCAGGGTCTGGGGAGAGCGGATATAGTGAATGCTGGGTCCGGGGAGATCAGATATAGTGAATGCAGGGTCCGGGGAGATCAGATATAGTGAATGCAGGGTCTGGGGAGAGCGGATATAGTGAATGCAGGGTCCGGGGAGACCAGATATAGTGAATGCAGGGTCCGGGGAGAGCGGATATAGTGAATGCAGGGTCCGGGGAGATCAGATATAGTGAATGCAGGGTCTGGGGAGAGCGGATATAGTGAATGCAGGGTCCGGGGAGACCAGATATAGTGAATGCAGGGTCCGGGGAGAGCGGATATAGTGAATGCAGGGTCCGGGGAGACCAGATATAGTGAATGCGGGGTCTGGGGAGACCAGATATAGTGAATGCAGGGTCCGGGGAAGAATATATTTCAAATATATTTTTTTTCCATATGGGTGGACACACAGGTAAACTGGATTGTACCACTTTGAAAGTGTGAAAATAACAAGTTGGAGTTACATTAAATTGACTCTCGATGTCAGCACAAAGGTCTGTATACATTACATATACAGTCATGGCCGAAATTGTTGGCACCCTTGATATTTCTCCAGGAAATCATGTATTTCTCACGAAACGTATTGCATTAACACATGTTTTGCTATACACATGTTTATTCCCTTTGTGTGTATTGGGACAAAACAAAAAAAGGGAGGAAAGAAAGCAAATTCGACATAATGTCACACAAACCTCCAAAAATGGGCTGGACAAAAGTATTGGCACCCTTTCACAACTGCGGATAAATAAGAATGTTACAAGCATGTGATGCTCCTGTAAACTCACCTGGGGCAAGTAACAGGTGTGGGCAATATAGAAATCACACCTGAAAGCAGATAAAAAGGAGAGACGTTCACTTAACCTTTGCATTGTGTGTCTGTCTGTGCCACACTAAGCATGGACAACAGAAAGAGGAGACGAGAACTGTCTGAGGACCTGAGAACCAAAATTGTGGCAAAATATCAACAATCTCAAGGTTACAAGTCCATCTCCAGAGAACTAGATTTGCCTTTGTCCACAGTGCGCAACATTATCAAGAAGTTTGCAACCCATGGCACTGTAGCTAATCTCCCTGGTCGTGGACGGATGAGGAAAATTGATGAAAGATTGCAACGCAGAATAGTCCGGATGGTGGATAAGCAGCCCCAAACATGTTCCAAAGACATTCAAGCTGTCCTGCAGGCTCAGGGAGCATCAGTGTCAGCGCGAACTATCCGTCGACATTTAAATGAAATGAAACGCTATGGCAGGAGACCCAGGAGGACCCCACTGCTGACACAGAGACATAAAAAAGCAAGACTACAGTTTGCCAAAATGTACTTGAGTAAGCCAAAAGCCTTCTGGGAAAACGTCTTGTGGACAGATGAGACCAAGATAGAGCTTTTCGGTAAAGCACATCATTCTACTGTTTACCGAAAACGGAATGAGGCCTACAAAGAACAAAACACAGTACCTACGGTAAAATATGGTGGAGGTTCAATGATGTTTTGGGGTTGTTTTGCTGCCTCTGGCACTGGGTGCCTTGACTGTGTGCAAGGCATCATGAAATCTGAGGATTACCAAAGGATTTTGGGTCGCACTGTAGGGCCCAGTGTCAGAAAGCTGGGTTTGCGTCCAAGATCCTGGGTCTTCCAGCAGGACAATGACCCCAAACATACGTCAAAAAGCACTCAGAAATGGATGGCAAAGAAGCGCTGGAGAGTTCTGAAGTGGCCAGCAATGAGCCCAGATCTAAATCCCATTGAACACCTGTGGAGAGATCTTAAAATTGCTGTTGGGAAAAGGTGTCCTTCCAATAAGAGAGACCTGGAGCTGTTTGCAAAGGAAGAGTGGTCCAAAATTCCGGGTGAGAGGTGTCAGAAGCTTATTGATGGTTATAGGAAGCGACTGATTTCAGTTATGTTTTCCAAAGGGTGTGCAACCAAATATTAAGTTAAGGGTGCCAATACTTTTGTCCAGCCCATTTTTGGGGTTTTGTGTGACATTATGTCATATTTGCTTTTCTGCCTCTGTTTTATATTTGTTCCAATACATACAAAGGGAATAAACATGTGTATAGCAAAACATGTGTTAATGCAATACCTTTTTTGTGTGAAATACTTGATTTTCAGGAAAAATATCAAGGGTGCCAACAATTTCGGCCATGACTGTAAGTCATATACAAAGTGATGGATGAATGATTATTTCTCCTAAACACCCTGAGCTGCTCAAAGTCCTGAAATGACCATTATGTGTTCTTCTTTCCTTCTGCTTACTAACAGATACTGGGGGAACGGAAGGACCTCGTCTGAGACTGCGATCTCAGAATGAACCGGAGGTCACAAACCAGTTTGTTGCTATTCCTAATAGGTATGTACAGAGATTACTTCTACAAGTCCCATCTGTGCAGTTGTCCCACATCACTCCTAAAATCTGTGCATAAGCTGTGCTCAGAGCATCCTTCCCAACGTTGTGCGGTAGACCAGAGGGAGGCGCTATCGCAGAAAGTATGGAGGCCGAGGACACCGCCCAACCGCATTTCCAATAATGGATTAATGAGCAAAACATGATTGGTCAAAGTGATAGTAAACTTGTTTTTTTAGTTTTACCTACAGGCAGGGCTACTGTATGTATTTATTGCTTCCGTTATGAATGAACACAGTGAGTGATTGGTACTGATCACTCATTGTGTTCATTTAGGAAAGGAAGGGGCTGGTAAATGTGACATATTTACCAGACCCTTCCCCCACTTTTCATCCTGAAGGATCCTATTGTGACGGTGGGAAAGAGGAGCGAAGCCAGCAGCATTGTGGGGGTGGGGGCACACGGGGGGGGAGCCTGGGCAGCATGGAGAAACATATGGTGCACAGGGAGGGTAATGGTTGCGACGGGGGGGCAATTACTGGAACTGATCCCCTGTATGGCTCTCTCTGCAGCAGCTGAAAGCCAGTTGGAAGGAGAAGAGAAGAAGACAGATTTTTCATCTGCTGCAGAGAGAACCATACAAGGGATCGGTTCCAGTAATTGCACCCCAGCTGTGCCGATCACCCTTCCTGCCCAATTCCAAATCACCCAGCTGCCTGGGGCCCCCCTGATGGCCTGAGCCCCATACAGGAAGACTGGTGGTGCCCCCTTATCTAGGGCCCTGCCTACAGGTAAAGCTTACCTGTAGGTAACATGAAAATCTCCCAAGCGTGCACCATTTAGAAGATATTCTCTCTTTTCTAAAGTCGGCCCATGTGCTCTGAAGGAACGGCATACCCGTGCCATTCCTTCAGAGCTGTGCGGCATGCCCGTGATGCTATTGCGGCCAAACTTTCAGACAGCCGGAGATCGCAAACGTGGAAGAAGGACCGGGTGGAGATGGAAGCCTCTACAGCAGTGACAGCGCGCCTCTGGAGGGCTTCATTTAACCACTTCCCATCCAGCCGTTGTATATAAATGGCCGGACGGTGGCAGTGTAGGGGCGGGTTGCCATTCATAAATCGGGCCGCCATTTTGGACTGTGCGTGCGGAACATCGATCGCTGAACCAAACCTCTGTGTGAGGTCTCGATCATGTGATCACTGATTGGCCAATCAGTGATCACATGAATAGTAGTAAGCAAGATGTCACTTCTGACATCATTGCTTACTACGTGTGAAATATGTGAATGATCACAGAGATCACATGGTACAGGGCTATTCACAACAGCCTTGTACCATGTGACAAACTGTGACCAATCACAAATCACACAGTATTTCTCAATGGCTGCAAGAATGCAGCCAGAGAGAAGGAGAAATGATTGCTTTTACAGCCTTTATGGGTGTAAAAGCAATCAGTGTAAAAAAAAAAAAAAACAATGGTGACACTGTACTGCTAGGGTGATGGTATGTTAAAAAAAAACCCATAAATAATAATATGAAAAAAAAAGTAAAACCATTTTTTTTTAAAAAATTATAATTTTTGGTTATAAACTAATTTGGGTTGTTTTTTTTTTACTAAAAAGATTTTGGCCAAGATTTATGAAGAAAGATTATTTATTTGCAAAATTGTATAAGAAAAACACTTTTATTCAATATTTTTTGACTTTTTCATTTATATAGCAAAAATAAAAATCCCAGCGGTGAATAAATACCACCAGAATAAAGCTTTATCTGTCTCAAAAAAATGCTAAAAAATTCACATGGGTACAGTGTTGCATGACCGCGCAATTGTCATTTAAAGTGTGATGGCGCTGAAAGCTGAAAATTGGCCTGGACAAGAAGGGGGTAAAAGAGTCCGGACTGGAAGCGACTGCCCTGATGCGTAGTGAAGGTCTCGCACTTGGATGAGTGTCATTGAGGGAATACTTTGCATTTTTTCAGTGGTGACCAGGGACGGACTGACAACACATGGGGCCCCCGGCAATAGGGGATCATGGGGCCCCTGTGTCCTAGCCCAAACTCAAAAAAGCCTATGAAAACGGTACCAGGGGCATCTCATGGGGCCCCCTACTGACCCCGGGCCCTCGGGCAGTGCCCGAGTTTCCAAATGGTCAGTCCGCCCCTGGTGATGACCTATTGCTGCAAGCAGATTAGGGACAGAGATGGAACTGTTCTATCTTGGCCTCCGTATTTGGAGGTAGTAATAGGACTCCAAATCCTTACTGATGTATATATGGAAGCGTAGGGGGTTATTTACTAACACTAGTGCAGCTCTGCATAGAAACCAATCAGCTTCCAGGTTTTATTGTCAAAGCTTAATTGAACAAGCTGTACATTTTACCAATGTAAAAGGGCCCTTCTCCACTAAAGGGGCACTACACGCACCACCATTTTTGCAATGACAAGGGGGTACTAGTGTATTTTCCTTCTAACTAGTATTGTTTTTTTAACATTCAGTCCTAGGTGTGGTCACAGAAGCTCAAGATGGATCTACCACTTCAGCTACCTCTAATGCTGCATCAGCAGGTAAGTGGGATTCCAGTATATTATACTGAATAGAAGTACTACAGGTGTAACTATAGGAAGTTTTCCAATAACCACAAATGTAGGGGAGCCTTCTCCACTGACAACCAGTCTGGGAGGACCCATATCTACTGGCCATGTAAGGTGGCCCAACTCCAGTGACCAGGGATGTAAGATGGATTTTTTTCCAATAACCACAAATGCAGGGGAGCCTTCTCCACTGACAACCAGCCTGGGGGCACCCTTGTCTACTGGCCATGTAAGGTGGCCCAACTCCAGTGATCAAGGATGTAAGATGGATTTTTCTTCCAATAACCACAAATGTAGGGGAGCCTTCTCCACTGACAATCAGTCGGGGGGGACCCATATCTACTGGCCATGTAAGGTGGCCCAACTCCAGTGACCATGGATGTAAGGTGCATTTTTTTTCCAATAACCACAAATGTAGGGGAGCCTTCTCCACTGACAACCAGCCTGGGGGGACCCATATCTATTGGCCATGTAAGGTGGCCCAACTCCAGTGACCATGGATGTAAGGTGGATTTTTTTCCAATAACCACAGATGTAGGGGAGCCTTCTCCACTGACAACCAGTCTGGGCGGACCCATATCTACTGGCCATGTAAGTTAGCCCAACTTCCAGTGACCATGGATGTAAGGTAGTCTTTTTTCCAATAACCATAAATGTAAGATTCCTTCTCTATTTACCATTAAGGGAAGAGGACACCTCTCCAATGACCTGGACAATGGGCCAGGGGGTCCACCAGTGGGTTAATTTCCACTTTTCACAAATTTAAGGGGGCCCTTCTTCATTTACCATCAATGATGATTCATCAGGTCACCACTTACCACCAATGCAAGGGGACAGTAACCTAACCACCAAATAAACAAGGGTGCCCTTCTCCCACAGCACAAATGTAAGGGGAGTGTTCTTTTACTCATCATCAATGTTAGGGGATATCTCCCCTACAGATGACCTGTGTAAGAGGGTCTTAACCTGATTATCATTTTACCAAGTCATTCTTTCTTCTGACCATCAATGCAAGGAGGCTCACTCCTACTTGCCACCAATAATAGGGGACACGTCATCTACTTGCCACCAATAATAGGGGACACGTCACCTACTGGCCACCAATATAAGGAGGTCCTTCTGACCACCAACGTAAGGGAGCTCATTTCCACCGGTCACCAATGTAATGGGGCTTTTCTTGCACTCACCACCAGTATAATAGGACACGTCAATATTGACAATCAATGTAAAGGGGACTGACCCACAATTTAATTAGTCACCCTTTTCACTGACTGGCAAAGTAATTGTGCCCATCTCCAACAAACCATCAATGTAAAGGGCACTTCTTCTACTGACCACAAACATAAGGGCACCATTCTTCACTCACAACCAATGTAGGGGGGCCTTTCTCCATTCATCACCAATGTAAGGAGGAGTTTCTCCACTAATCACCACCAATGTGAAAGGGCCCGCCTACTAACCACCAATATAGAGGGACACTTCTACTGACCATCAACATAAGGGCTCTATTCTCTATACACAACAGATGTAAGGGGGCCCTTCTCCGTTCTCCACCAATATAATGAGGCTTTTCATCCACTCACCACCAATTCAAAATGAGATGTCATTACTGACAATCAATGTAAAGGGGCCTGACCAACAATTTAATTAGACATCCTTTCCACTGACTGCCAATGTAATTGTGCCCATCTCTCACCCACCACCAATGTAAAGGGGCACGTCTTCTACTGATCATCAAACATAAGGGCTCCATTTTCCACTCACAACAAATGTAAGCGGGTCCTTCACCACCAATGCAATGAGGATTTTCATCCACTCATCACCAATGTAAGACACATCATTATTGGCAATCAATGCAAGGGGGCCTGACCACCAATTTAATTCTTTCCATTGACCACCAATGTAATTGTGCCAATCTCCCATTCACCACCAATGTAAGGGGGCCTTTCTCCACTCACTCTCAATGCAAGGAGGTCCACCTACTGACCTCCAATATACAGGAGCACTTCTTCAACACCAAAGGTGGCCCATCTGTACTCTCCATTAATGCAAGGGGGTCCACCTACTGACCACCAAGATACAGGGGCACTTCTTCACCACCCAAGAGGGGCCATTTCTACTCTCCATTAATGCAAGGGTGTCCACCTACTGAACACCAAGATACAGGGGCACTTCTTCACCACCCAAGGGGGCCCATCTCTACTGTCCATTAATGCAAGGGGGTCCACCTACTGACCACCAAGATACAGGGGCACTTCTTCACCACCCCAGGGGTGCCCATTTCTACTCTCCATTAATGCAAGGGTGTCCACCTACTGACCACCAAGATACAGGGGCACTTCTTCACCACCCAAGGGGGCCCATCTCTACTCTAGATTAATGCAAGGGGGTCCACCTACTGACCACCAAGATACAGGGGCACTTCTTCACCACTAAAGGGGGCCCATCTCTACTCGCCATTAATGCAAGGGGGTCCACCTACTGACCTCCAATATACAGGAGCATTTCTTCAACACCCAAGGGGGCCCATCTCTACTCTTCCTTAATGCAAGGGGGTCCACCTACTGACCACCAAGATACAGGAGTACTTCTTCACCACCCAAGGGGGCCCATCTCTACTCTCCATTAATGCAAGGGGGCCCACCTACTGACCACCAAGATACAGGGGCACTTCTTCACCACCCAAGGGGGCCCATCTCTACTCACCATTAATGCAAGGGGGTCCACTTACTGACC
Organism: Staurois parvus; assembly: GCF_062004578.1. NCBI lineage: Eukaryota > Metazoa > Chordata > Amphibia > Anura > Ranidae > Staurois > Staurois parvus. The sequence goes on from NW_028319017.1 coordinate 729,400, forward strand.
ACCAAGATACAGGGGTACTTCTTCACCACCCAAGGGGGCCCATCTCTACTCTCCATTAATGCAAGGGGGCCCACCTACTGACCACCAAGATACAGGGGCACTTCTTCACCACCCAAGGGGGCCCATCTCTACTCACCATTAATGCAAGGGGGTCCACTTACTGACCACCAAGATACAGGGGTACTTCTTCACCACCAAAGGGGGCCCATATCTACTCTCCATTAATGCAAGGGGCCCACCTACTGACCACCAAGATACAGGAGTACTTCTTCACCACCTAAGGGGGCCCATCTCTACTCTCCATTAATGCAAGGGGGTCCCCTACTGACCACCAAGATACAGGGGCACTTCTTCACCACCCAAGGGGGCCCATATCTACTCTCCATTAATGCAAGGGGGTCCACCTACTGACCACCAAGATCACCAAGATACAGGGGCACGTCTTCACCACCCAAGGGGGGCCCATCTCTACTCTCCATTAATGCAAGGGGGTCCACCTACTGACCATCAAGATACAGGGGTACTTCTTCACCACCAAAGGGGGCCCATATCTACTCTCCATTAATGTAAGGGGGGCTTTCTCCACTCTACATCAATGTAAAGGAGCACTACTTACCCCCAATGTAACAACACCCTTTTTTGCAATACCCATCTATGTAAGAGGACACTAGTCTGCATTTAATTTCTTCCCATAATTTTAGTCTTTAACGTCCTGATTATTTCTGAAAATAATTTTGTCTTTTAGGGGGTTGGAGGGATGTGAAAAATGCCACACTTTGGGTATCAAAAGTTTGTCACATTCCTTATTCTTCAATTTATAATGTTTTATACAACCTACTCATTAAACATCCATGTACCATGAGGTGTAGATGTAATAGATTGTAGCAGTGGCTCCCCCGAAAATTATTTCCTATGTTACTACCTAAAAGAAAGGTTGAAAACCCCCAGTCTAATATCACCATTGACCATCTTGTATTTGATGCTGTGCGTGTCCCATCGAGAAATAAACAAAGTTAGATATTACCATGAATATGCAGGTATTTATACAAATCTGGAGCAGTTGAAGATATCATATCTCTTATTGGAAGAGTTTCTCCTTATTTATGATTTTACTTTATTATTTCTGGGCTGAACCACACTACCCAACAATGGTAGCATACACCAGAGGGTGCAACAGGATTATATGGGCAGTGACAACAGGTAGCTCAGATTTTTGCCTGATGAGCAGGTAGGAGATCTTACAGGACAAAATATGATCGCTGGGAAGGGCATGTACAGCAAAAAATTAATTAAAGAAAATAATTAATAATAAATCATTAAGTAAACTATGTAGTTGCTATTTTTCTTTTTTTATGTTTGTGTTTCTTTTTTTTTATGTTTTCTTTTTATTTATCTTTTTTCCCCTATTTTTTATTTTTTTTATATTTTTATTTTTTTTCTTTCTTTTTTTTTCCTCTGTTTTTCAACTTTTTATTTTTTCAATTTTTTCCTAATTTTTTTTTTTTCCTATTTTGTTTGTTGCCTCTATTTTTATTTTTTCTGTTTCGTATTTTGTTTTCTATTTTTATTTTTTTGACTATTTTACTTTTTTTCTCTATTGGTTGAACTAGATGGCTTGTGCCTTTTTTTTCAACCTGACTGTCCATGTTGTCTCATGCACAAATCATAAGTCTAGTTACAGTTCATCTGTCTCTCTCTGGCTTTAAAGTTCAACTAAAATCAACGAGTGGAAAGAGATTTGAAACCCTGTCAGGTTTTCATTGCTCTATGTACCCCCATTGGGGAGATGCACACTATTTGTCCTTTTTACTGTTATCAACGAGAGTAAAAGTAAAAGAAAATTCAAACTTTTAGGTTGTCACCAGAACAGATATAGAGGAGAAATTTTCCAATGGTGACACCAGTTCTGGTGGCCTTGGTGACACCTTCATCATATTTTCTCTTGCTCCCTAGTATTCCTATTATCTGGCATAATGCATTATTTTAGACTGTGTGTTATGTGTGACTTTGATCTTTTTGGTTTCAGCTCAACTTTTTTTTTTTTTAAATTTAAATATTTATTAAATTTTTCATATTAATACAAAAACCCAAAAAGGGAAATAATTCTCATACAAGTAAACAATTATACAACATTTCTACCTTTCCGTTACTAAAGACTCTTTTCCTTCCCGTCCCACTACCCCCCCCCCTCCCGCCCCTCCTCCCCCCTCCTCCCCCTCTGCAGACTCTAACCCTTTCTAATCTCTTGAGGCTTATTAATTTTTTTTGCTAACATCCTAGTTCATATCTTCCTATATTTCTCTTTCAATCCTGCTCTTTCCCACTTTTCCCATCTCCTGGAATAAACTCCCATCCTATCTTCTTGCATATGGTATGATCTTTCCATTCTACCTATCTGGTTTACTCTATTAATCCAGTCTACCTCCTTCGGTACCTCAACTTTCCGCCAAAACTTGGGTATCAACCCTTTCGCCGCATTCAAGAAGTACCAAATACCTGAATCTTTATATTTATTTACAGATGTCTCCACATTGTGTAGGAGGCACGTCGTTGGGTCTAATCCTATGTCAATTTCAGTTATTTCTTCAATTAATTTAACTATTATCTTCCAAAAAGCCTGGATTTTCGGACATTCCCACCATATATGAAACACCGTGCCTATCTCTCCACATCCACTCCAACACATATTCGAGTTTTCCCCATTCATCTTGTGCTCTACACTCGGTGTAATGTGCCATCGTGTCACACACTTATAATTAACCTCTACCTCTCTCATACTAACATTATCGTGTATCAATCTAAACATCTTTCTCTGTCTATCTTCATCAAACCCAACTCCCACATCCCTTTCCCATTTTGTCATAAAAATTAACTTTGTGTTTGTGTCTAATTCTGTGAGTATTCTATACACTTTTGAGATACCGTGCTTCCCATCCCTTCGTGTCTCTAACAACCTTTCAAACATATTCCACTCCTGTTTTATTCTCAGGGGTTTCGGTAGATTTCCAATAAAACTTTTTAATTGATGATATTTCCACTCATCTATTCTAATAAAAATATCTCCCTTCTTCTCTATTAACTCTTTAAGTGATCTCAATTCTCCCTCCACCAAAACATCTCTCAATTGGGTATCCTCCTTTCTAAACCATCTCCCTGATATCTTATTCTTTCCCGGGGGGAAGTACTCAGTATTTGTGAGAGGCATTAATATAGAGTTAAATTCCCATTTCATGTTCTTGTGTAAATTATCCCATACCCTAAAGACATTTAAAGTGTAGATACTTGTGCTTTCTTTGATTCCCCTAAACTGTGGTGGAACCCATATCATCTGACTCAATCTATTGCCACTAAGATCATTTTCAATTGTTACCCAACTTTTCCCCTTATAGTTAAATGTCCAGTCATATATTTTTGCTAAAATCACTGCTTTATAGTATCTCTTGACATCTGGTAGGCCCAATCCCCCTTTCTCTTTAGTCCTACTCAATGTTTCATATGCTATTCTAGGTTTTTTATTCTTCCAAATATATCTTGTTAACATTTTTTTCATTATCTTAAAGAAGGCTTCTGGAATTTTAATTGGTACCATTTGAAATCTATACAGTATTTTAGGCATAATTACCAATTTGACTAGGTTTATACGTCCTATCCAGGATGGATTTCCTCCTTCTAGTCTTTTTAAATCTTCCCTGATCTCATTTATCAAAGAGATATAGTTTAATCTATACAAATGCTTAGATGAGGCAGTGAGTTTTATTCCTAGGTATTTTATCTCTTTTTCTCTCCATATAAAGGGGAATTCTTTTTGTAGTTTTTCTTTTTCATTCTTTGGTATATTAATATTCAGGATCTCTGTTTTCGTTGGATTAATTTTTAAATTTGATAGTTCACCATACTCCTTCAGAATCTTCATTATATTTGGGAGAGTTATTCGGGGATTCCCCACATAGAACAATAAGTCGTCCGCAAAGGCCGCTACTCTATGTTCTATGGATTCTATCTGAATTCCCTTTACCAATCCACTATTTCTTATTATTGACAACAAAGGTTCGAGTGACAATACATATAGCAGAGGGGACAGTGGACAGCCCTGTCTTGTACCATTAGACATTCCGATGGGTTCTGATCTCTCCCCATTTACCGTGATAACTGCAGTGGGCTCCCTATATAATTTACTTATCCACTCTCGCATTCTATCACCTATCCCCAGCACTTTTAAGTTGTCCATCATAAAGCCCCAGTCCACTCTATCAAATGCCTTTTCAGCATCAATTGACAAGAGCACCACCGGGGCTTTCCCTTTTCTACTTTTCTGAATAAGCATCAGGGTTCTCAAGCCGTTATCTCTACCTTCTCTCCCCGGTACAAAGCCCACCTGATCTCCGTGGATCCATTCAGGCATCAGATCTCTCAACCTGTTTGCTAACACCTTTGCATACAGTTTAGTGTCTACGTTCAATAATGAGATAGGTCTATAGCTGGAGCACTGAGATGGATCTTTTCCCTCCTTGTGAATAAGTACTACATGGGCCTGTAGGGATTCTCTCCTCACTTCCATCCCCCCTCCCAGAGCATTCATATATTTCTCCAACTTGGGTAGAAGTACTTCACTAAATTTCTTATAGTACTTAACTGTATATCCATCCGGGCCTGGGCTTTTTCCTCCCCCTGTGCTTCTTAATGCTATTTTAATTTCTTCCTGGGAGATTTCTGCATCTAGGGAGTTCAACTGTGCTTCACTTAGTTTTGGTAATCCCGCATTTTTTAAGTATGTCATCTTTTTTTCATTAATTCCCTCTTGGGCTTCTTTTAGGGGGCCTTGGGGGCTAATATTATATAACTTTTTGTAATACTCCGTAAACTCTTTAATAATCTCTTTATTTGAGTGGACCAACTCCCCCTTTGAACTTTTTATCTTTTCTATATAGTTCCTATTTTTCTTTTTATTCAAAGCTCTCATTAAGTATCTTCCTGGTCTGTCTCCCCATCTATATCTTTCGTTCAAAACCCTGTTGTATACTCTTCTCTTCTCCTCATCCATCAACCTCTCTAGCTCATCTTTTTTATCCGATAACCTCTGTCTCGTATCTTTTGTTATTTTCTTCTTATGGATCTGCTCCAAGTCCAATATTTCTTTTAAGAGCCCACTGACCCTCTCTCTTCTTTCCTTTTTCTTCCTTGCTCCTGCCGCAATCAAGATTCCTCTTATGAATACCTTATGGCTTTCCCAGACTGTAGCTATCGATACTTCCTCTGTTTTGTTCTCCTTAAAGTATACCTTAATCTCTTTCTCAATTTTCTGAACTACATCCTCATCCAGAAGAAGACCCTCGTTTAACCTCCACCCCATTCCTCCCGTCCACCTTCTTCCCCATCCCATTTTCATTACAACCGGGGCATGGTCCGAGAACGTCCTTGTCTCTATGTCAATTTTAACCAGATGATCTATAAGTTGATGGTCTATTAAGATGTAATCTAATCTCGAGTATATCTCATGTGCATTAGAGAAGAAGGTATAGTCTCTGTCTTTCATATGCTTTATTCTCCAAGTGTCCACTAGTTGATATTCATGCATCACTTTTTTCAGAGCTCTCAGAGACCTACTCCCCTCTCTTTGCACAGAAGCGGTATTATCCTTTTGTGGGTCCATACAGAAATTTAGGTCTCCAGCTACTATCAGGCGCCCTGTTTTAAATTCCATTAATTTTTTCAGCAGACCCTTCATATACATCTCCGGGTTTTTATTAGGGCAGTATATATTGGCTAAAGTACACTCAATCCCCTGGAGTCTACCTTTTAAGAATAAAAACCTCCCCTCAGGGTCGGTTCTTCTATCCTCCAGCTCAAATCTCATATTCTTTGCAAAACCTATTGCAACCTCTTTTGCTCTTTTAATTGGAGAATCTGCATAGTACCATGTTGGGTAGTGTTTGGATTTCAATTTCACATTTACCTCTATCTCAAAATGCGTCTCCTGTAAAAATACCACTGACGTAGCCCTATGATGTAACTCATTAAACAACCTAAATCTCTTCCCTGGACAACTCAACCCGTTCACATTATAGGTTATAAACTGTATTTCTTCCATCATTCCCAATTAACTCCATCTCTCTTCCAGATTGCCTCTTCCTCTTTATCTCTTCTGTCATGCAGAGTATTGACCCAATACCTCCTCCCCTCCCTCCCTCCCACCCAACTCCCATCTCCTCCCTCCCCCCTTCCCTCCACCCCTCCCTCCCCACCACTAGGCATCTAATGTACCTACTAATCATTTGTGGTTCTAAGAACCACTGTTGATTATTTTTGGGGTTTGAATTCTGTCCATGGACAGCTCCTCCTCCTTCCCCCTCCTCCCCAGCTGTTCCCGTCCGTAATCTCATTTCTTTCTTTACTTTTAACAATCCGCGGTTTCACCTCTAGGGAAAATCTCAGGAAAATCTCTATTTGGACAGTAATTAATTCTACTTTCTCCCTCTCACAGTCTGCCATTCCTTTTATCTTGCTTCTCCTCCTTTATTTTCTTCTTCCCATCCAAGGATCTCCATCCTCTGCAACTCAAGTTTTTCACAAAAATCTCTCATATCTTCTGGAAATCTCAGGTAGGCTGTTATTCCTTTTTTCCACCCAATCAGACAAATTGGGGTTCCCCATCTATAGAGGACCTTCTTTTTTCTCATCTGCTCTGTCAGTGGTTTCAAAGTTCTTTTTCTCCACAAAGTTTCTGGTCCAAGGTCTGCAAAGATCTGAATATCCATTTCTCCATATTTAATCGTTTTTTTTCCTTTAATCTTCCTCCAGATCTCTTCTCTATCTCCATATCTATGTAATTGGACTATAACATCTCTTGGATTTTCCTTCCCGCCACTTTGAAACTTTCCTTCTCTCCAAACACCATCTGTTTTAATCACCTCTGACGCAGCTCTATTTAATATGGAATTTAAAATTTTACATATTTCTTTTTGTAATATTTCCCCTTCTATAGTCTCTGGGATTCCTCTCAGCCTTAGGTTGTTCTTCCTGTCCCTATTTTCTTGTACTTCCAATTTATACAGCAGCTTTATTTGCGTTTTCTCCATATTTTTTACTTTTTCCTCCAATTGAGATATATTCTGGGCCTGATGTTTTACTTTTCCTTCCATTTCCTCCACTCTTGTCAGCACCTGTCCCAGATCCTTCCGTATAGTTGCCATTTCATTCTTTATTATCTTTTCTAAGGCCTCAAACATTTCTGCCATCTCTTTTTTATTTGGTGCTTGTAGGTCACTTTCCATTTCTCTCCCATCCACTATTTCTGATATCTGCTGGTTAGTGACATCCAAGCCCAATGATAATCTAGGGCTTTTTTCCAGACTGGTATCCCCTTCTCTTTTCCCGTTTATACTTTGTGGTCTTTCTGGGGTTATATTTCCCTGCGATGTATATTTTTTAATTGTTCCTGATTGGGATCCTTTAAGACCACTTCCTTTAATGCTCTTATTCTTCATGTCTTCTATAGGATTCTTTTATTCCATATGCTATTAAATAGTATACTTCTATAATAGGGTCCCCTTTTTGCCTGTTAGTTTGTCCTCTAGTTTTCCTGCTTTAAGTACTAAGTTAGTCTCTCTTTCCAGATACCCTGGGAATCCCCTCCTTTCTCTTCTCTTTTGTTTTCTATTTTGTTGTGTCACATGCAACAAGTAAATACGAAGGAGACAATTTTTCAGTTTTCAGCAGCTTCCACTAACCCAGCTCACCCCTCCTTCTCCTCAGTCTGGCTCCAGCTTGCTGTCTGTAGTTCCACTTAAATTGCTTGGGGATTCCACAGGGTCCTTTCCTTTTACTTTTCCCCCTCTTATTTCTTCTCCTCTTGGGGTAGTTTTGGTTCCTGGATCAGCAGTTATTTTTTCCTTTCCCCCCTTCGGTGCAGGCTCAGCAAGGGGGGTACTCGGAGAAGCCGCCTTGTCTCTCCCTGCCTCTTGTGAGACGCCTGCCGGCTTTCTCCTTTCCCAACACTCCTTTGCGGCTGGTCACATGGTCCCACCGTCCTCCTGTCACCTCGGCAACCCGGCTTCCCGGCTCTCTCACTTGCCGCTGTCCGGGCTGCCGGGTAGACCTAGCCCGCAACAACAGCTCCTCTCTTTGTGATAAACTTCCCAATCAGCCCAATCTATCTCAAAAATTCAATAAACCAACATATTCCAAAAGGTGATGATCAAATCTAAACTAAAATAATAATAAACCACCCCTCTAATATATATTCCAAAATCATCAAATATAAATGATAAATAACATAAATAAAATAAAATATAATAAATTAAAATATATATAAAAGTGTCCAAATCTCCAAAAAATAATAATAATAATAAGTGTCCAAATCTCCAAAAAAGTATGTAATATAAACAAATAAATGTCCAAAAAATCCCAAGAAAAACAAAAATGTTCTTTATGTGTTCAGTGAAGCAAAACGATTATCCAAAAATGCCTTGTTATCCTCAAAAGTAAAAAGAAAAATATATCATAGTGTAATATCCTCAGACATATATATATGCTTCACACTGTGCAAAACTCAAATCACACCAAAAATAGTGAAAAATCAATAAATAAAAATAAACGTGAGAACTCGTGATCACTCCAATCTCAAGTGAAAAGTGATACTAGGTATCAGTATCCTATATACTCCAGCCAAAGTAGATGCTAAATACCATTACCCTCTTATGGTATATTCAGGCATATACTGTTAGATAGGAAAGGCATTCCTCCATCACTCTTATCCCGGGGTATTCCTCATATGGACAAAGAGAAGGCTCAATCAGGCAGATTTCATAAAAAGATATAAATTTATTCCACACTTACATGTAAAAACACTTTATCCAGCTCTCTGTACTGCACATTTCAGTCTCTGGTTGAAAAAACGATCGTTTCCAACCGACAAAATGGCCGCGGCGACACTTCCGGTTAGCGTGCGTGCGTAATGACGTCACTCCCCTCTAGGAGTGACGTCATTACGCACGCACGCTAACCGGAAGTGTCGCCGCGGCCATTTTGTCGGTTGGAAACGATCGTTTTTTCAACCAGAGACTGAAATGTGCAGTACAGAGAGCTGGATAAAGTGTTTTTACATGTAAGTGTGGAATAAATTTATATCTTTTTATGAAATCTGCCTGATTGAGCCTTCTCTTTGTCCATATGAGGAATACCCCGGGATAAGAGTGATGGAGGAATGCCTTTCCTATCTAACAGTATATGCCTGAATATACCATAAGAGGGTAATGGTATTTAGCATCTACTTTGGCTGGAGTATATAGGATACTGATACCTAGTATCACTTTTCACTTGAGATTGGAGTGATCACGAGTTCTCACGTTTATTTTTATTTATTGATTTTTCACTATTTTTGGTGTGATTTGAGTTTTGCACAGTGTGAAGCATATATATATGTCTGAGGATATTACACTATGATATATTTTTCTTTTTACTTTTGAGGATAACAAGGCATTTTTGGATAATCGTTTTGCTTCACTGAACACATAAAGAACATTTTTGTTTTTCTTGGGATTTTTTGGACATTTATTTGTTTATATTACATACTTTTTTGGAGATTTGGACACTTATTATTATTATTATTTTTTGGAGATTTGGACACTTTTATATATATTTTAATTTATTATATTTTATTTTATTTATGTTATTTATCATTTATATTTGATGATTTTGGAATATATATTAGAGGGGTGGTTTATTATTATTTTAGTTTAGATTTGATCATCACCTTTTGGAATATGTTGGTTTATTGAATTTTTGAGATAGATTGGGCTGATTGGGAAGTTTATCACAAAAAGTACATTTAATAGTTTATTCACTTCCTAGGGAGGAAGTAGTGTTTTGTGGCTGTATAGGAGCTTTTTGATTGAACAGCTCCTCTCTGTCTCCGCACCAGGGATCCACTCTGCCGTCAATTACCCCGCTTTCCAGGTACCTCTTCGGCCGCTCATGCCTCTTTTCCGTACGGGGTAGCTGGGGAGGGTCTGGACGGAGGAGTCCCGTCGGAGAGCTCCTATCGCATGCTCTCCGGCGCCGCCATGTTCAGGCTCCTCCCCTCCTTGCTGTTGGTTGGTTTCAGCTCAACTGAACTGATAACCTTTAAGGTGCTACTAAACCCCCCGCAGTACAATCAGTCTGTAGATGCAGTAAAGCATGCTTGTTATACTCACTGTGGAACCTAAGGGGTTAATCCTCTGCAGTGTGAAAAAAAGGCTGTTTGATCCTGTCTTCTCTGATCCTCCCCTTCTTCCAGTGTCCCCCTCTTATCTCCAGATAAGACATTTTGTGTGGAGTCACTCTGCACATACTCAGTTTGGTGTGTATTTCTAGAGAGGTTTTTATTTTTCTTGGGAGAGTGCATGTGATCAGGGCCAATCAGCACTGTCCAGACAGAGGTCAGGGGTTCTGCATCCTCCTAAAGCAGAATGAAAATCAGTGCTCTGCTGGACACTGATAGAAGTCACAAGACTGTTAAATACTGCTGATGAGAAAAAGTATTTAGCAGTTTATATTTAATAAAATAATTGCATTTCCATGTTGTGTGTACTGTGGGAGACCGGATATAGTGAATGCAGGGTCCGGGGAGAGCAGATATAGTGAATGCAGGGTCCAGGGAGAGCGGATATAGGGACTGCAGGGTCCAGGGAGACCAGATATAGTGAATGCAGGGTCCGGAGAGACCAGATATAGTGAATGCGGGGTCCGGGGAGACCAGATATAGTGAATGCGGGGCCTGGGGAGAGCGGATATAGTGAATGCGGGGTCCGGGGAGAGCGGATATAGTGAATGCAGGGTCCGGGGAGAGCGGATATAGTGAATGCAGGGTCCGGGGAGACCGGATATAGTGAATGCGGGGTCCGGGGAGAGCAGATATAGTGAATGCGGGGTCCGGGGAGACCAGATATAGTGAATGCAGGGTCCGGGGAGAGCGGATATAGTGAATGCAGGGTCCGGGGAGACCGGGTATAGTGAATGCGGGGTCCGGGGAGAGCGGATATAGTGAATGCGGGGTCTCTGGATTCTGACGGAGATATGGTCAGCACCTAACTTCCTGCAGTGATCTGACAACACTGACACTGACATGTTGTCAGCCCTGCCCTGTTTGGACTACATAACTTCTCCCTCTTGCCTCATCTCCAACACTTCTCCAAGTTTACATTCTCAGCACTCCCTCCCTTACAAGCTGTCTGCTGTTCCTCCCACATTCTTGCTATTTCAGAGCAGCTCTGGAAGTGTTGTCAGCCCACTGCAGGAAGTTAGCGGCTGACTGCATTTCTGTCAGGATCCTTGTATTCTTTCTGTAATTGCAGCACCATGAAGAGACGGGAAGTTCTTGTAATGAAGAGCTGTGCTCAGTATGTTTGTTTTAGATAATGACCACAAAGAAAGTACAAAGTATCACTTATGTTTAAGCACAATTACTATGAAGATATCAGGATACTGTGGTGTATGTGTTTCTGCGATACAAACAAAGCATTAAGATATGACATGGAAACAAAGTGTACAATGTATAACTCAGAACAATGTATCCATTTTTTATTTTGAAACAATAGATGCAACAACGGAACCATCAACAGGGATGACCTCCATGATGACAACTGGATCAACAATCAGCACTCAGACTCCTACAACAATGACAACGGACAGCACTCTGTCCCCAGCTACCATCATGACCACCACCGAGAAATCAACTGGCACTGAAACTCCAACCCCCACCATGATAGCAAACACCACTGAGCCTGCAACCACCACTAAAACAACCAGCACTGAAACTCCAACCACTACCATAACAGCAACGACTGAGTCTGCAACGACCACGATAGTCACCAGCTCTGAAACTCCAATAACCACCATGACAATAAAAACCACTGAGATTCCAACCACCATGACAGCAACCAGCACTGAAACCCCAACCACTACCATAACAGCAACGACTGAGTCGGCAACGACCACGATAGTCACCAGCTCTGAAACTCCAATAACCACCATGACAATAAAAACCACTGAGATTCCAACCACCATAACAGCAACCAGCACTGAAACCCCAACCACTGCTATGACAACAACAACAACAGCTACGAAATCTCCAACCACTATGATAGCAACCAGCACTGACACCCCAACCACTGCTATAACAACAACAGCTACGGAATCTTCAACCACCATGACAGCAACCAGCACTGACACCCCAACCACTGCTATAACAACAACAGCTACGGAATCTTCAACCACTATGACAGCAACCAGCACTGACACCCCAACCACTGCTATAACAACAACAACAGCTACGGAATCTCCAACCACCATGACAGCAACCAGCACTGACACCCCAACCACTGCTATAACAACAACAACAACAGCTACGAAATCTCCAACCACTATGATAGCAACCAGCACTGACACCCCAACCACTGCTATAACAACAACAACAACAGCTACGAAATCTCCAACCACCATGACAGCAACCAGCACTGACACCCCAACCACTGCTATAACAACAACAACAACAGCTACGAAATCTCCAACCACTATGATAGCAACCAGCACTGACACCCCAACCACTGCTATAACAACAACAGCTACGGAATCTTCAACCACCATGACAGCAACCAGCACTGACACCCCAACCACTGCTATAACAACAACAGCTACGGAATCTTCAACCACTATGACAGCAACCAGCACTGACACCCCAACCACTGCTATAACAACAACAACAGCTACGGAATCTCCAACCACCATGACAGCAACCAGCACTGACACCCCAACCACTGCTATAACAACAACAACAACAGCTACGAAATCTCCAACCACTATGATAGCAACCAGCACTGACACCCCAACCACTGCTATAACAACAACAACAACAGCTACGAAATCTCCAACCACCATGACAGCAACCAGCACTGACACCCCAACCACTGCTATAACAACAACAACAACAGCTACGAAATCTCCAACCACTATGATAGCAACCAGCACTGACACCCCAACCACTGCTATAACAACAACAGCTACGGAATCTTCAACCACCATGACAGCAACCAGCACTGACACCCCAACCACTGCTATAACAACAACAACAGCTACGAAATCTCCAACCACCATGACAGCAACCAGCACTGACACCCCAACCACTGCTATAACAACAACAGCTACGGAATCTTCAACCACTATGACAGCAACCAGCACTGACACCCCAACCACTGCTATAACAACAACAACAGCTACGAAATCTCCAACCACCATGACAGCAACCAGCACTGACACCCCAACCACTGCTATAACAACAACAGCTACGGAATCTTCAACCACTATGACAGCAACCAGCACTGACACCCCATCCACTGCTATAACAACAACAACAGCTACGAAATCTCCAACCACTATGACAGCAACCAGCACTGACACCCCAACCACTGCTATACCAACAACAACAGCTACGGAATCTCCAACCACCATGACAGCAACCAGCACTGACACCCCAACCACTGCTATAACAACAACAGCTACGGAATCTTCAACCACTATGATAGCAACCAGCACTGACACCCCAACCACTGCTATAACAACAACAACAACAGCTATGAAATCTCCAACCACTATGATAGCAACCAGCACTGACACCCCAACCACTGCTATAACAACAACAACAGCTACGAAATCTCCAACCACTATGATAGCAACCAGCACTGACACCCCAACCACTGCTATAACAACAACAGCTACGGAATCTTCAACCACTATGACAGCAACCAGCACTGACACCCCAACCACTGCTATAACAACAACAACAGCTACGGAATCTCCAACCACCATGACAGCAACCAGCACTGACACCCCAACCACTGCTATAACAACAACAACAGCTACGAAATCTCCAACCACCATGACAGCAACCAGCACTGACACCCCAACCACTGCTATAACAACAACAGCTACGGAATCTTCAACCACTATGACAGCAACCAGCACTGACACCCCAACCACTGCTATAACAACAACAACAGCTACGAAATCTCCAACCACTATGACAGCAACCAGCACTGACACCCCAACCACTGCTATAACAACAACAACAGCTACGGAATCTCCAACCACCATGACAGCAACCAGCACTGACACCCCATCCACTGCTATAACAACAACAACAGCTACGAAATCTCCAACCACTATGACAGCAACCAGCACTGACACCCCAACCACTGCTATACCAACAACAACAGCTACGGAATCTCCAACCACTATGACAGCAACCAGCACTGACACCCCAACCACTGCTATAACAACAACAGCTACGGAATCTTCAACCACTATGACAGCAACCAGCACTGACACCCCAACCACTGCTATAACAACAACAACAACAGCTATGAAATCTCCAACCACTATGATAGCAACCAGCACTGACACCCCAACCACTGCTATAACAACAACAACAGCTACGAAATCTCCAACCACTATGATAGCAACCAGCACTGACACCCCAACCACTGCTATAACAACAACAGCTACGGAATCTTCAACCACTATGACAGCAACCAGCACTGACACCCCAACCACTGCTATAACAACAACAACAGCTACGAAATCTCCAACCACTATGACAGCAACCAGCACTGACACCCCAACCACTGCTATAACAACAACAACAGCTACGGAATCTCCAACCACCATGACAGCAACCAGCACTGACACCCCAACCACTGCTATAACAACAACAACAACAGCTATGAAATCTCCAACCACTATGATAGCAACCAGCACTGACACCCCAACCACTGCTATAACAACAACAACAGCTACGAAATCTTCAACCACTATGATAGCAACCAGCACTGAGACTCCAACAACCACCATGACAGCAATAACCACTGAGTCACCAACCTCCATAACAGTGACTAGCACTCAAACTCCCACAACCACCATGATAACAGCCACCACTGAGCCTCTAGTCACCACAACGGAGCCTCCAACCACCATGATAACAACCAGCACTGAAACTCCAACCACTACCGTAACAGCACCAACTAAATCTACAACCACCACGATAGCCACAAGCTCTGAAACTCCAATATCCACCATGACAATAAAAACCACTGAGATTGCAACTACCATGACAGCAATTAGCACTGAAACTTCAACCACTGCTATGACAACAACAACTATGGAATCTCCAACCACTACGATAGCAAAAAGCACTGAAACTCCCACAACCACCATGATAGCAACCACCACTATAGTTACCAGCACTGATAATCCAATCACCACCATGACAGTAACTAGCACTGAGCCTCCAACCTCCAACATGATAGGAACCAGCACTAAAACCCCAACATCCACCATGACAGCAATAACCACTGAGCCATCAACCACACCAATAGCAACAAGTATTGAAACATCAACAACCACAATGATAAAAACCACCACTGAGCCACCAACAGCCACCACTGAGCCAATACCTGGATCAAATACAGCTCCAGCAACCAGTACAACTCCAGCAACCAGTACGACAGTTGGATCCAGTACAACTCCAGAATCCAGTACAAATCAAGGAACCAGTACGACACTTGGATCCAGTACAACTCCAGGAACCAGTACGACACTTGGATCCAGTACAACTCCAGAATCCAGTACAAATACAGGAACCAGTGCAACACCTGGATACAGTACAACTCAAGAAAGCAGTACAACACCTGGATCAAGTACAACTCCAAGAAGCAGTATAACATCTGGATCCAGTACAACTCCAGGAAGCAGTATAACATCTGGATCCAGTACAACTCCAGGAAGCAGTACAACACCTGGATCCAGTACAACTCCACAATCCAGTACAAATCCAGGAACTAGTACAGCACCTGGAACCAGCACAAATCAAGGAACCAGTACAACACCTGAATCTGGCACAACACCTGGTTTAAGTACAACTCCAGGAACAAGTACAACACCTGGATCCAGTACAACTGCAGCAACCAGTACAACACCTGGATCCAGTACAACTCCAGCAACCAGTACAACACCTGGACCCAGTGCAATTTCAGTAACCAGTACAACACTTGGATCCAGCACAACTCTAGAATCCAGTACAAATTCAGGGACCAGTGCAATACCTGGATCCAGTACAACTCCAGGAAACAGTACAACTCCACAAACCAGTACAACACCTGGATCCAGTACAACTCAAGAAAGCAGTACAACATCTGGATCTAGCACAACACCTGGAACAAGTATAACACTTGGATCCAGTACAACTCCAGAAACAAGTACAACACTTGGATCCAGTACAACTCCAGAAACAAGTACAACACTTGGATCCAGTACAACACCTGGATCCAGTACAACTCCAGGAACCAGTACAACACCTGGATCCATTACAACTTCACAATCCAGCACAAATCCAGGAACCAGTACAACACCTGGATCTAGCACAACACCTGGGTCAAGTACCACTCCAGGAACCATTACAACAACTGGATCCAGTACAACTTCAGAAACCAGTACAAATCCAGGAACTAGTACAGCACCTGGAACCAGCACAAATCCAGGAACCAGTACAACACTTGGATCCAGCACAACTCCAGAATCCAGTACAATTCCAGCAACCAGTACAATTCCTGGTTCCAGTACAACATCTGGATTCAGTACAATTCCAGAAAGCAGTACAACATCTGGATCTAGCACACCAGCTGGATCCAGTACAACTCCAGGAACCAGTACAACACCTGGATCCAGTACAACTTCAGGAACCAGCACAATTCCAGGAACTAGTACAGCACCTGGAACCAGCACAAATCAAGGAACCAGTACAACACCTGGATCTAGCACAACACCTGGATCAAGTACCACTCCAGGAACAAGTACAACACCTGGATCCAGTACAACTCCAGGAACCAGTACAACAACTGGATCCAGTACAACTTCAGAAACCAGTACAAATCCAGGAACTAGTACAGCACCTGGAACCAGCACAAATCCAGGAACCAGTACAACTCCAGCAATCAGTACCATTCCTGGATCCAGTACAACACCTGGATTCAGTACAATTCCAGAAAGCAGTACAACATCTGGATCTAGCACACCACCTGGATCCAGTACAACTCCAGGAACCAGTACAACACCTGGATCCAGTACAACTTCAGGAACCAGCACAAATCCAGGAACTAGTACAGCACCTGGAACCAGCACAAATCCAGGAACCAGTACAACACCTGGATCTAGCACAACACCTGGATCAAGTACCACCCCAGGAACAAGTACAACAACTGGATCCAG
Source organism: Staurois parvus (assembly GCF_062004578.1). NCBI lineage: Eukaryota > Metazoa > Chordata > Amphibia > Anura > Ranidae > Staurois > Staurois parvus. The sequence continues at coordinate 746,695 of NW_028319017.1, forward strand.
TACAACTTCAGAAACCAGTACAAATCCTGGAACTAGTACAGCACCTGGAACCAGCATGAATCCAGGAACCAGTACAACACTTGGATCCAGCACAACTCCAGAATCCAGTACAACTCCAGCAGCCAGTACAATTCCTGGAACCAGTACAACACCTGGATTCAGTACAATTCCAGAAAACAGTACAACATCTGGATCTAGCACACCAGCTGGATCCAGTACAACTTCAGGAACGAGCACAACACTTGCATCCAGTACAACTCCAGGAACCATTACAACTCCAGCAACCAGTATAACACCTGCATCCAGTATAACACCTGTACCCAGTACAACTCCTGAAAGCAGCACAACACCTGGATCCAGTACATCTCCAGCAACCAGTATAACAACTGGATCCAGTACAACTGCAGCAACCAGTACAACACCTGGATCCAGTACAAATCCAGCAACCAGTACAACACCTGGATCCAGTACAACTGCAGCAACCAGTACAACACCTGGACCCAGTACAGCTCCTGAAAGCAGTACAACACCTGGATCTAGCACAACTCCAGAATCCAGTACAAATCCAGGAACTAGTACAGCACCTGGAACCAGCATAAATCCAGGAACCAGTACAACACCTGGATCTAGCACAACACCTGGATTCAGTACAACTTCAGGAACAAGTACAACTCTTGGATCCAGTACAATTTCAGGAACCAGCACAGCACTTGCATCCGGTACAACTCAGGAATCTAGTACAGCTCCAGGAAGCAGTACAACACCTGGATCTAGCACAATACCTGGATCCAGTACAACTCCAGGAACCATTTCAACTCCAGCAACCAGTACAGCACCTGGATCCAGTACAACTCCAGAAAGCAGTACAACACCTGGTTCTAGCACAACACCTGGATCCAGTACAACTCCAGGAAGCAGTACAACACCTGGTTCTAGCACAACACCTGGATCCAGTACAACTCCAGGAAGCAGTACAACACCTGGATCCAGTACAACTGCAGGAACAAGTGCAATATCTGGTTCCAGTACAACTCCAGCAACCAGTACAACACCTGGATCCAGTACAACTCCAGAATCCAGTACAAATCCAGGAACCAGTACAACACCTGGATCTAGCACAACACCTGGATCAAGTACAACTTCAGGAACAAGTACAACATTTGGGTCCAGTACAACTCCAGAATCCAGTACAAAACCAGGAACTAGTACAGCACCTGGAACAAGCACAAATCTAGGAACCAGTACAACACTTGGATCCAGCACAACTCTAGAATCCAGTACAGCTCCAGCAACCAGTACAATTCCTGGATCCAGTACAACACCTGGATTCAGTACAATTCCAGAAAGCAGTACAACATTTGGATCTAGCTCAACACCTGGATCCAGTATAACTCCAGTAACAAGTGCATCACTTGGATCCAGTACAACTCCAGGAAGCAGTACAACTCTAGCAAACAGTACAACATTTGGATCCAGTACAATGCCAGGAAGCAGTACAACACCTGGATCTAGTACAACTCCAGGAACCATTACAACTCCAGCAACCAGTACAACACCTGGATCCAGTACAACACCTGGTTCTAGTACAACTCCAGAAAGCAGTACAACACCTGGATCAAGTTCAACTCCAGGAACAAGTACAATACCTGGATCCAGTACAACTCCACAATCCAGTACAAATCCAGAAACTAGTACAGCACCTGGAACAAGCACAAATCCAGGAAGCAGTACAACACCTGGATCTAGCACAACACCTAGATCCAGTACAACTCCAGGAACCATTACAACTCCAGCAACCAGTACAACACCTGGTTCCAGTACAACTCCAGAAAGCAGTACAACACCTGGATCCAGTACAACTCCAGGAACAAGTGCAACACCTGGATCCAGTACAACTCCAGTAACCAGTACAACCCTTGTATCCAGTACAACTCCAGCAACCAGTACAACACCTGGATCCAGTACAACTCAAGAAAGCAGTACAACACCTGGATCTAGCACAACACCTGGATCAAGTTCAACTCCAGGAACAAGTACAATACCTGGATCCAGTACAACTCCACAATCCAGTACAAATCCAGGAACTAGTACAACACTTGGATCCAGAACAACTCCAGAATCCAGTACAGCTCCATCAACTAGTACAACACTTGGATTCAGTACAATTCCAGAAAGCAGTACAACATCTGGATCTAGCACAACACCTGGATCAAGTACAACTTCAGGAACCAGTACAACACCTGGATCCAGTACAACTTCAGGAACCAGCGCAACACTTGGATCAAGTACAACTCCAGGAACCAGTACAACATCTGGATCCAGTACAACTCCAGAATCTAGTACAAATCCAGGAACTATTACAGCACTTGGATCCAGCACAACTCCAGAATCCAGTACAACTCCAGGAACAAGTACAATACCCGGATCCACTACAACTCCACAATCCAGTACAAATCCAGGAACTAGTACAGCATCTGGAACAAGTACAAATTCAGGAAGCAGTACAACACTTGGATCCAGCACAACTCCAGAATCCAGTACAACTCCAGCAACCAGTACAATACCTGGATCCAGTACAACACCTAGATTCAGTACAATTCCAGAAAGCAGTACAACATCTGGATCTAGCAGTACAACACCTGGATCCAATACAGCTCCAGGAACCAGTACAACACCTGGATCCAGTACAACTTCTGGAACCAGCACAACACTTGGGTCCAGTACAACTCATGAATCTAGTACAACTCCAGGAACCAGTACAGCACCTGGATCTAGCACAACACCTGGATCCAGTACAGCTACAGGAACCGGTACAACACCTGGATCCAGTACAACTTCAGGAACCAGCACAACACTTGGGTCCAGTACAACTCAGGAATCTAGTACAACGCCAGGAGCCAGTACAACACCTGGATCCAGTACAACTCCAGTAACCAGTACAACACTTTTATCCAGTACAACTCCGGAATCCAGTACAAATCCAGGGACCAGTGCAATACCTGGGTCCAGTACAACTCCAGGAAGCAGTACAACTCCAGCAACCAGTACAACACCTGGATCCAGTACAACTCAAGAAAGCAGTACAACATCTGGATCTAGCACAACACCTGGATCAAGTACAACTCCAGGAACAAGTACAACACCTGGACCCAGTACAACTCCACAATCCAGTACAAATCCAGGAACTAGTACAGCACTTGGAATCAGCACAATTCCAGAAACCAGTACAACAAGTGGATCCAGCACAACTCCAGAATCCAGTACAGCTCCAGCAACCAGTACAATACCTGGATCCAGTACAACACCTGGATCCAGTACAACTCCAGGAACCAGTACAACACATGGATCCAGTACAACTTCAGGAACCAGCACAACACTTGGATCCAGTACAACTCAAGAATCTAGTACAACTCCAGGATCCAGTGCAATACCTGGATCCAGTACAACTCCAGCAACCAGTACAACACCTGGATCCAATACAACACCTGGATCCAGTACAACTCCAGGAACAAGTGCAATTCCTGGATCCAGTACAACTTCAGCAACCAGTACAATACTTGGATCCAGTACAACTCCAGAATCCAGTACAAATCCAGGAACAAGTGCAATTCCTGGATCCAGTACAACTCCAGCAACCAGTACAATACTTGGATCCAGTACAACTCCAGAATCCAGTACAAATCCAGGAACAAGTGCAATACCTGGATCCAGTACAACTCAAGGAACCAGTACAACACTTGGATCCAGTACAACTCCAGAATCCAGTGCCATACCTGGATCCAGTACAACTCCAGGAAGCAGTACAACTGCAGCAACCAGTACAACACCTGGATCCAGTAAAACTCAAGAAAGCAGTACAACATCTGGATCTAGCACAACACCTGTATCTAGTACAACTCCAGGAACCAGTACAACACCTGTATCCAGTACATCTCCAGCAACCAGTACAACTCAAGAATCTATTACAAATCCAGGAGCCAGTGCAATACCTGGATCCAGTACAACTCCAGGAACCAGTACAACACCTTCATCTAGCACAGCCCTTGGATCAACTACAACTCCAGGAACCAGTCCAAAACTTGGATCCAGTACAACTCCAGAATCGAGTACAACTCCTGGAACCAGTGCAATACCTGGATCGAGTACAACTCCGGCAACCAGTACAACACCTGAATCCAGTACAACTCCTGAATCCAGTACAACTTCAGGAACCAGTGCAATATCGGGATCCAGTACAACTCCAAGAATCAGTACAACAGCTGGATCAAGTACAACTCCGGCAACTAGTGCAATGCCTGGACCCAGTTCAACTCCAGTAAGCAGTACAACTGCAGCAACCAGTACAACACCTGGACCCAGTACAACACCTGGATCTAGTGCAACTCCAGAAAGCAGTACAACATCTGGATCTAGCACAACACTTGGATCCAGTACAACTCCAGGAACCAGTACAACACCTGGATCCAGTACATCTCCAGGAACCAGTACAATACCTGGATCCAGTACAACTCCAGAAGCCAGTACGACACTTGGATCACATACAACTCCTGAAACCAGTACAACACTTGCATCCAGTACAATTCCAGGAGCCAGTGAAATAACTGGATCCAGTACAACTTCTGAAACCAGTACAATTCCAGGAACAAATACAACACCTGGATCTAGTCCAACTCCAGGAACCAGTACAACACCTGTATCCAGTACAGCTCCAGGAACCAGTACAACACCTGTATCCAGTACAGCTCCAGGAACCAGTACAATCCCAGAATCCAGTACAACACTTGGATCCAGTACAACTCCAGAAACCAGTACAATACCTGGATCCAGTACAACTCCAGTAACCCATACAACACCTGGATCCAGTACAGCTCCAGGAACCAGTACAACTCCAGAATCCAGTACAACACTTGGATCCAGTACAACTCTAGAATCCAGTAAAACTCCAGAAACTAGTACAACACCTGGATCTAGCACAAATCCAGGATCCAGTACAACACCTGGATCCAGTACAACTCCAGTAACCAGTACAACACCTGGATCTAGTACAAGTTCAGGGACCAGTACAACACCTGGATCCAGTACAACTCCAGGGACCAGTACAACACCTGGATCCAGTACAACTCCAGGGACCAGTACAACACCTGGATCCAGTACAACACCTGGATCCAGTACAACTCCAGGGACCAGTACAACACCTGGATCCAGTGCAACTCCAGGGACCAGTACAACATCTGGATCCAGTACAACTCCAGGGACCAGTACAACACCTGGATCCAGTACAACTCCAGGAGCCAGTACAACATCTGGATCCAGTACAACACCTGGAAGCAGTACAACACTTGGATCCAATACGATATCTGCAATCAGTGCTGCACAAGGTACTTTGTGGTTTGCCCTACACCTTCAATTACAACATTTAGGTTGATATAGTTTGTAGAAAGCAGTGTATTGTATCATGGAGCACAGCAAGTGTCAGCGAGTTAAGGTCCAGCTTGGGATCAGGATTTCCTCTGCTGTTTGTCCCTTTTCCTTATAGAAGCACCCCTGTACCCCTAAAAAAACCCTCATATAGTACAAAGCTTTTTTTCAGGTATCTTTGGCTCCATAATGTCACAGGTCCTCTCCTATTAGGTGGGAAGATCCTAAATTCTGCAGAGCAGCATCGCCTTTTGATGTGTTGCCACTCTTTGCGGCCTTCTCCAGTTCTCCAGGGCAAGGGGTGGAGCTTTGACACCCTGAATTCACAGAAAATGACTTGAATGGATTAAAAAGGAGCAGGGTTTGAAAACCCTGAAGTGACTAGATCGGTTAGTGTGTGGGGGACAGTACCAGATGAAGAGGGCAGCACTTTACATCTTTCTAGGAGCTGATTTTTTTTTTTTTTTTTTTTTCCCAAGTTGGAATTGGGTTTTAAAATCTAACTTAATTATTTTTTTTTCATTTTGGATAGAGTAAGGGAGGGTTATCACCCCCATCCGTTTTTCTGTTGTTATCTGTGCCTCATTGGGGAGATTTCCCTTCACTTCCTGTTCCATAGTCAAAATAGGAAATTAGAGGAAATCTCTCCAAAGTGAGGGAATCACATTGTGTCACCAGAACTAGTGTCTCCATTGAAAGATTTCCCCTTTATTAGTGTTCTGATGTCAACCCGAATGTTGGGATTTTCTTTTGCTGCAGTAGACAGGACACATAGAGAGGGCGAATCTCATTAACCACTTCCAGTCCGGACACTTTCCCCCCTTCCAGTCCGGACACTTTCCCCCCCTTCCAGTCCGGACACTTTCCCCCCCTTCCAGTCCGGACACTTCCCCCCCTTCCAGTCCGGACACTTTCCCCCCCTTCCACTCCGGACACTTTCACTTCCTTCCAGTCCGGACACTTTCCCCCCCTTCCAGTCCGGACACTTTCACCCCCTTCCAGTCCGGACACTTTCACTCCCTTCCAGTCCGGACACTTTCCCCCCCTTCCAGTCCGGACACTTTCCCCCCCTTCCAGTCCGGATACTTTCACCCCCTTCCAGTCCGGACACTTTCCCCCCCCCTTCCAGTCCGGACACTTTCCCCCCTTTCAGTCCGGACACTTTCACCCCCTTCCAGTCCGGACACTTTCACTCCCTTCCAGTCCGGACACTTTCCCCCCCTTCCAGTCCGGACACTTTCCCCCCCTTCCAGTCCGGACACTTTCACCCCCTTCCAGTCCGGACACTTTCCCCCCCTTCCAGTCCGGACACTTTCACCCCCTTCCAGTCCGGACACTTTCCCCCCCTTCCAGTTCAGACACTTTCACCCCCTTCCAGTCCGGACACTTTCACCCCCTTCCAGTCTGGACACTTTCACCCCCTTTCAGTCTGGACACTTTAACCCCCTTCTAGTCCGGACACTTTCCCCCCCTTCCAGTCCTGACACTTTCACCCCCTTCCAGTCCGGACACTTTCCCCCCCCTCCAGTCCGGACACTTTCACCCCCTTCCAGTCCGGACACTTTCACCCCCTTCCAGTCCGGACACTTTCACCCCCTTCCAGTCCGGACACTTTCACCCCCTTCCAGTCCGGACACTTTCACCCCCTTCTAGTCCAGGCCAATTTTCAGCTTTCAGCACTGTCACACTTTGAATGATAATTGCGCGGTCATGCAACACTGTACCCATATGAATTTTTTAGCATTTTTTTGAGACAGATAAAACTTTATTTTGGTGGTATTTATTCACCGCTGGGATTTATTTATTTTTTTTGCTATATAAATGAAAAAGTTCAAAAATTTAGAAAAAAAGTGTTTTTCTTATAAAATTTTGCAAATAAATAATCTTTCTTCATAAATCTTGGCCAAAATCTATTCAGTTATCTCTTTAGTAAAAAAAATAACCCAAATTAGTTTATACCAAAAATTATAATTTTTAAAACTTTTTTTTTTTAATTTTTATTTATTTATTTTTTTATATTATTTATGTTTTTGTTTTTTTTAACATACTGTCACCCTAGCAGTACAGTGTCACCATAGTGATGAAGTGGGGGGTGATGAAGATTTTTTTTTTTTTACACTGATTGCTTTTACACCCATAATGTCTGTAAAAGCAATCACTTCTCCTTCTCTGTCTGCATTCTTGCAGCCATTGAGAAATACTGTGTGAGCTGTGATTGGTCACAGCTTGTCTCATGGTACAAGGCTGCTGTGAATAGCCCTGTATCATGTGATCTCTGTGATCATTCACAGATTTCACACGTAGTAAGCAATGATGTCAGAAGTGACATCTTGCTTACACCTATTCATGTGATCACTGATTGGCCAATCACAATGCCTGGCTCTGAAAAATCTGTGCAAATATTGACTTTACCATCAGAAAAAGGATCTGTATCTGTGTTCAGTCTGTCTGGAGAGAATAATGTCCTCCATACTTTGCCAATTGGCTGGAAGCCGTTTTTTTCCTACTGGTTCAGCCAAAGAAAAAACAATCCAGCCAATTGGTAAAGAAAGGACATGTCATCGTATCGATGTAGGCCTAAAGTAGATTTTCCCGGTACATGACAGTCATCTTAATGATTAGATGAGATGTTAGTGATCGGGGTAAGATCTCGAAACCTTGACACCGTTGCATTAGAAGCCTTTTGAGAAACCAAATGGACAGTAATAGATGGTGACCATCAGCTGTCAACCAGGACCAGGATGGTGCATCAGTGCTGTCCTCTTAAGCTTGGGGAATCTTGAAACTACACAAACGAAACCGAAAGGCGTAAAGGCCTAATGCATTACCTTCAAAATTTATTATGAAGTAAAACCAATGAGTATATACTCACGAGAACAAATGGTTCAACCGGCTTTGTATATAAACCCAGAAACGAAAATGGTCTTCTTCAAGATGGACCTCACATGGTCTTAACATGAGTCCAACTACCAGCTGCCATATTTTGAGGGACATGCCCCCTTCTTCAGGGCTCTGAAGAAGGGAGCATGTCCATGGAAACGTGTCAGTTGGTAGTTGGACTCGTGTTAGGACCATGTGAGATCCATCTTTCAGAAGTCATTTCAGTTCCTGGGTTTACTGTACAACGCCGGTTTTACCATTTGCTCCTGTAAGTATACACAGGCCTTTGCACCCTTTTGGTTTTCTTTGTGTAGTTTCAAGATTCCCCAAGCTTAAGAGGACAGCACTAGTGCAACATCCTGGTGCTGGATGAAAGCTGATGGTCACCATCTCAAGAGTCTTTTAACGGAACGGTGTTAAGGTTTTGCTTCTCAGTGTGTGAGATCCTACCCTGATCACTAACATCTCATATAAGCACCCCCTCCCAGCGCAAATCTCTCCTCCCCATCCCCCAAATCCCTCAAGCACAAATGACCCCCTTGTACAAAAAAACAAAAAAAAAACCTTACTAGCACAAATCCTCCCCACTCAAATGTCCCCTCCTAGTACAAATGCCCCCCCCAATCATGCCTTTTAGCACAGCTAACCCCACACTAAAACTTCCCTTCCTAGCACCATTTCCACAAACATACATCCTCCCCTTCCCACTGTAAATCCCCTCTCCCAGCATAAATTCCCCCCTTCTAGCACAAATCCCCCCCCTCAAATTTCCCCTCCTTGTACAAATGCTCCCCCCCCCCAATAATGTCTATTAGCACAACTACCGCCCACACAAAAATATATACACTGTATGTTTAAATGCATTTTTTATATATTACAAAATATATGAAAAGTATTTCTAAAAATACATTTTCAAATATACTGTATGTCTTTAAAAATACATCTAACCAGCATTTTTGGAATGCATTTACAAATATATGTAAAAATATATGTTAAAAGTTCTTTTTTTTAAAAAAAAACTCTGAAGAATATATTTAAAAAAATATGTTTCATATATATTTCAACATACAGTATATATATATATATATATATATATATATATATATTTTTTTTTTTTTTTAAATATATTGAATACGGACAAAATTGTAGTATTTCAAATATATTGAGATATATTTGAAATACTACAATTTTGTCCGTATTCAATATATTTGATAAAAAAAAAAAAAATATATATATATATATATATATATATATATTTTATCAAATATATTGAATATGGACAAAATTGTAGTATTTCAAATATATTGAGATATATTTGAAATACTACAATTTTGGCTGTATTCAATATATTTTAATAAATAAATAAATTAAAAAATAAAATGTCAATATATTTGGGAAGAATATTTTTAAAGTATATTTAAAATATATTTTTCTTCCATGTGGCCTCTCCTGCCACCATTTGGTGCTCCCACTGTCCTTACCTAGAATTTAGTTAGGTTCACTTTAGGACTCACAAGGCCTCTTTGTTCAAATCTTTACACAACTTTTTTTTGTAATTTTTTCCCATCTAGCACAAAACGTTGGAAGTGATACATCTGGATTTATCCCTAGTTATGGTATTGCTCTCATTGTCCTGACGGCTGTTTTCATGGTTGCTCTGCTGATCGGGGTATATCTGGTAAGTGTCAACGTCCTGGTAGAGCGCGTTCATGTGTTGTGTACTGATTTTACCACAAATTTCTCCCTTATCTCCATTTAGCCTCAAATTTCCTATTTAGACTGCATAGGCAAATGTCTTTGTTTTCTAACAAAGCCATGTGATCAATATACAGAGCCTTGAAAGAGTCTTCCTCCCCCTTGAAATGTCCCCCATGTTGTCATGTTACAATGTATTTATTGGGATTGGATGTGATAGACTGACACAAAGTGGCACATAATTGTGAAGTGGAAGGAAAATGAGAAATGGTTTCCAACATTTGTGACCAATAAATCTGTGAAAAGTGTGGCTGCATTTGTATTCAGCCCCCCCGGAGTCAATACTTTGTAGGACCCCCTTTGGCTGCCATTCCAGCTGCGAGTCTTTTTGGGGATGTCTCTTTGCACATCTAGAGAGGGACATTTCTGCCCGTGCAGAATCGCTCAAGCTCTGTCAGATTGGATGGAGGGCGTCTGGGAACAGCAATTTTCAAGTCTTAAATAAAGAGTCTCACACTCGTGCGCTGCTACACCATAAGCATTAATAATACTGAATAAATAAATGAAAGAAGGGGGAGATTGCTGCAACCACTTGCTAAGTGTACTCTCATTCATAAAAGCTATTTTTCTCAAATTAAATGTACTGCGCTAACTTCTCATCAAAAATACATTATATTGCCAAAAGTATTGGACCCGCCCTCCAAATCATGTGATTCAGGTGTTCCAATCCCCTCCAAATCATGTGATTCAGGTGTTCCAGTCCCCTCCATATCATGTGATTCAGGTGTTCCAATCCCCTCCATGGACACAGGTGTATACAATCAAGCCCCTAGGCATGCAGACTGCTTCTACAAACATTGGTGAAAGAATGGGTCGCTCTCAGGAGCTCAGTGACTCCAAGCGTGGTCCCGTGATAGGTGGCCACCTGGGCAATAAGTCCATCCGTGACATTTCCTGGCTACTAAATATTCCACGCTCAACTGTTAGCGGGATTATAACAAAGTGGAAGCAACTGAGAACAGCAACTCAGCCACCAAGTGGTAGGCCACGTCACATGACAGGGCGGGGTCAGCGCATGCTGAAGCGCACAGTGCACAGAAATCACCAACTGTCTGCAGAGTCAATAGCTAAAGACCTCCAAACTTGGTGTGGCCTTCAGATGAGCCCAACAACAGTGCGTAGAGAGCTTCATGGAATGGGTTTCCATGGCCGAGCAGCTGCATCCAACACCAAGTGCAATGCAAAGCGTCGGATGCACGCCGCCACTGGACTCTAGAGCAGGGGAGACGTGTTCTCTGGAGTGACCAATCATGCTTCACTGTCTGGCAATCTGATGGACATGTCTGAGTTTGGCGGTTGGAATGATACTTGCCTGACTGCATTGTGCCAAGTGTAAAGTTTGGTGGAGGAAGGATTATGGTTTGGGGTTGTTTTTCAGGGGTTGGGCTTGGCCCCCTAGTTCCAGTGAAGGGAACTCTTAATTCGACATTTTGGACAATTTCATGCTCCCAACTTTGTGGGAAGAGTTTGGGGATGGCCCCTTCCTGTTCCAACATGACTGCGCACCAGTGCACAAAGCAAGGCCCATAAAGACATGGAGGAGCCAGTTTGGTGTGGAGGAACTTGACTGGCCTGCACAGAGTCCTGACCTCAACCCCATAGAACACCTTTGGGATGAATTAGAGCGGAGGCTGCGAGCCAGGCCTCCTCCCCCGACATCAGTGCCTGACCTTACAAATGTGCTTCTGGAAGAATGGTCCAACCTTCCCATAGACACCCTCCTAAACCTTGTGGACGGCCTTCCCAGAAGAGTTGAAGCTGTTATAGCTGCAAAGGGCGGGGCCAACTCAATATTGAACCCTACGGACTAAGACTGGGGGCCATTAAAGGTCATGTGCGGGGAAAGGGCGGGGCCAACTCAATATTGAACCCTACGGACTAAGACTGGGGGGCCATTAAAGGTCATGTGCGGGGAAAGGGCGGGGCGACCAATACTGCGGGCAATATAGTGTATATAAATCTCAAGTAAGCAATAAGCATGAGTCCACAATAAATCAGCTGTGAATAAGTAGGGATCTAATGCCAAATTCTAAATCTCCTAATAATGTGCTGCCATCAACTTTCCGAGATGTACTTGTATTAAGGACACACCCCCTGCTCCCCTATGTACTATAATAGGTCAAATGCGTTTTGTTGGAATGTATAGCCTTCGCATTGCGATAAATCCGTGTTTTGCTCCCTCCGAATATATCTTCCCTCAGTCATGGCTCCAAACCGAAAAAAAACGTAAAAAACCAAAATATATTCCACAGTGCGACACCGTTTCAATAAACTACACACCAGGGGCGGACTGACAACTTGGAAATTCGGGCACTACCCGAGGGCCCGGGGTCAGTAGGGGGCCCCATGAGATGCCCCTGGTACCTTTTTCATAGGCTTTTTTGAGTTTGGGCAAGGACACAGGGGCCCCATGATCCCCTATTGCCCGGGGGCCCCATGAGTTGTCAGTCCGCCCCTGGGGGGGCGCCATTCTTTATATATATATTGCATTATAAATGATCCCATTTCCTACATTTGTACAACGTTATGGCCTGTGTTCTGCTCGCTCCCCCCTCATCCAATGTTTGCTCCACAGGCGGCCAGGCTGAGATTTATGGGGAACTTCATTCCCAGAGACATCCCGCTACGTCACTTGCCAGAGACCGGAATGAGGGTGCGCACGTATGAGCTGCGAATGCCGTCATCCAGGGTAAGGAGACTCAAACTGAAAGTTTGCACTTGCTGGTCGGGTTATAATTTGGTGGAAAAAAAAATCAATTTCACTTGTGTACAGTGTTGCATGACCGCGCAAATGTTAAAGCGGCAAAGCGCTGCTTAGCAAAAAGATTGGCCTAGTCATGAAGGGGAGGGGGGGGGGGGGGAGTAAATCTTCCAGAGAGCAAATGGATATATGTGTAGTTTCTATGTCATTAGCGCCACCTAGCGGTCATCATTGTGTAGTTCCAATGTAATTAGCGCCACCTAGCGGCCATCTATGTGTAGTTCCTATGTCATTAGCGCCACCTAGCGGCCATCTATGTGTAGTTCCAATGTCATTAGCGCCACCTAGCGGCCATCTATGTGTAGTTCCAATGTCATTAGCGCCACCTAGCGGCCATCATTGTGTAGATCCTATTTCATTAGCGCCACCTAGTGGTCATCTATGTGTAGTTCCAATGTCATTAGCGCCATCTAGCGGCCATCTATGTGTAGTTCCTATGTCATTAGCGCCACCTAGCGGTCATCTATGTGTAGTTCCTATGTCATTAGCACCACCTAGCGGCCAACAGTGTGTAGTTCCTGTCATTAGCATCACCTAGCGGTCATCTATGTGTAGTTCCAATGACATTAGCGCCACCTAGCGACCATCATTGTGTAGTTCCTATGTCATTAGCACCACCTAGCGGCAATCTATGTGTAGTTCCTATGTCATTAGCACCACCTAGTGGCCATCTATGTGTAGTTCCAATGTCATTAGCGCCACCTAGCGGCCATCATGGTGTAGTTCCTATTTCATTAGCGCCACCTAGCGGCCATCATGGTGTAGTTCCTATTTCATTAGCGCCACCTAGCGGCCATCTTTGTGTAGTTCCTATGTCATTACTGCCTCTAGCGGCCATCTATGTGTAGTTCCTATGTCATTAGGTCCACCTAGCGGCCATCATTGTGTAGTTCCTATGTCATTAGCGCCATCTAGCGGTCATCTATGTGTAGTTCCTCTGTCATGAGCACCACCTAGTGGCCATCTATGTGTAGTTCCTAATGTCATTAGCGCCACCTAGTGGCCATCTATGTGTAGTTCCAATGTCATTAGCGCCACCTAGCGGTCATCTATGTGTAGTTCCAATGTCATTAGCGCCACCTAGCGGTCATCTATGTGTAGTTCCAATGCCATTAGCGCCACCTAGCGGCCATCTATGTGTAGTTCCTATGTCATTAGCACCACCTAGCGGTCATCCATGTGTAGTTCCAATGTCATTAGCGCCACCTAGCGGTCATCTATGTGTAGTTCCAATGTCATTAGCGCCACCTAGCGGTCATCTATGTGTAGTTCCAATGTCATTAGCGCCACCTAGCGGTCATCTATGTGTAGTTCCAATGTCATTAGCGCCACCTAGCGGCCATCTATGTGTAGTTCCTATGTCATTAGCGCCACCTAGCAGTCATCTATGTGTAGTTCCTATGTCATTAGCACCACCTAGTGGCCATCTATGTGTAGTTCCAATGTAATTAGCACCACCTAGCGGCCATCATTGTGTAGTTCCTATTTCATTAGCGCCATCTAGCGGCCATCTATGTGTAGTTCCTATGTCATTAGCGCCACCTAGCGGTCATCTATGTGTAGTTCCTATGTCATTAGCACCACCTAGCGGCCAACAGTGTGTAGTTCCTGTCATTAGCATCACCTAGCGGTCATCTATGTGTAGTTCCAATGACATTAGCGCCACCTAGCGACCATCATTGTGTAGTTCCTATGTCATTAGCACCACCTAGCGGCAATCTATGTGTAGTTCCTATGTCATTAGCACCACCTAGTGGCCATCTATGTGTAGTTCCAATGTCATTAGCGCCACCTAGCGGCCATCATGGTGTAGTTCCTATTTCATTAGCGCCACCTAGCGGCCATCATGGTGTAGTTCCTATTTCATTAGCGCCACCTAGCGGCCATCTTTGTGTAGTTCCTATGTCATTACTGCCTCTAGCGGCCATCTATGTGTAGTTCCTATGTCATTAGGTCCACCTAGCGGCCATCATTGTGTAGTTCCTATGTCATTAGCGCCATCTAGCGGTCATCTATGTGTAGTTCCTCTGTCATGAGCACCACCTAGTGGCCATCTATGTGTAGTTCCTAATGTCATTAGCGCCACCTAGTGGCCATCTATGTGTAGTTCCAATGTCATTAGCGCCACCTAGCGGTCATCTATGTGTAGTTCCAATGTCATTAGCGCCACCTAGCGGTCATCTATGTGTAGTTCCAATGCCATTAGCGCCACCTAGCGGCCATCTATGTGTAGTTCCTATGTCATTAGCACCACCTAGCGGTCATCCATGTGTAGTTCCAATGTCATTAGCGCCACCTAGCGGTCATCTATGTGTAGTTCCAATGTCATTAGCGCCACCTAGCGGTCATCTATGTGTAGTTCCAATGTCATTAGCGCCACCTAGCGGTCATCTATGTGTAGTTCCAATGTCATTAGCGCCACCTAGCGGCCATCTATGTGTAGTTCCTATGTCATTAGCGCCACCTAGCAGTCATCTATGTGTAGTTCCTATGTCATTAGCACCACCTAGTGGCCATCTATGTGTAGTTCCAATGTAATTAGCACCACCTAGCGGCCATCATTGTGTAGTTCCTATTTCATTAGCGCCACCTAGCGGTCATATATGTGTAGTTCCTATGTCATTAGCACCACCTAGTGGCCATCTATGTGTAGTTCCTATGTCATTACTGCCATCTAGCGGCCATCTATGTGTAGTTCCTATGTCATTAGCACCACCTAGTGGCCATCTATGTGTAGTTCCAATGTCATTAGCGCCACCTAGCGGTCATCTATGTGTAGTTCCTATGTCATTAGC
This sequence comes from Staurois parvus, assembly GCF_062004578.1. Classification (NCBI taxonomy): domain Eukaryota; kingdom Metazoa; phylum Chordata; class Amphibia; order Anura; family Ranidae; genus Staurois; species Staurois parvus. The sequence goes on from NW_028319017.1 coordinate 762,304, forward strand.
GCCACCTAGAGGTCATCTATGTGTAGTTCCTATGTCATTAGCGCCACCTAGCAGTCATCTATGTGTAGTTCCTATGTCATTAGCACCACCTAGTGGCCATATATGTGTAGTTCCAATGTAATTAGCACCACCTAGCGGCCATCATTGTGTAGTTCCTATTTCATTAGCGCCACCTAGCGGTCATATATGTGTAGTTCCTATGTCATTACTGCCATCTAGCGGCCATCTATGTGTAGTTCCTATGTCATTAGCACCACCTAGTGGCCATCTATGTGTAGTTCCTATGTCATTACTGCCATCTAGCGGCCATCTATGTGTAGTTCCTATTTCATAAGCGCCACCTAGTGGTCATCTATGTGTAGTTCCTATGTCATTAGCGCCACCTAGCACCCATCTATGTGTAGTTCCTATGTCATTAGCGCCACCTAGTGGTCATCTATGTTTAGTTCCTATGTCATTAGCGCCAGCTAGTGGCCATCTATGTGTAGTTCCTATGTCATTAGCGCCACCTAGCGGCCATCTATGTGTAGTTCCTATTTCATTAGCACCAATTTTCTCTTTTCACAGAGTGGAAGATATAATCTGCCCAGATAGACCCACCCACCAGCGAAGACCTCCAGCCAAATCTGAATTCTCTGGAGAAATCTGGATGTTTGATCTGTACCCGGGGATACGTGCAATAAGAAACGATGATACTGTCATGCCCCCCCTCTGTGGGGACCGCCGAGAATAACATGGATCTGTTTACAATACTGATGTCTCTGCTGCACCAGCAAGAAAATGCACTGAACTCCACCTCTCAGGGAATCCATCTAATGACTCGTCCGGATGACTTGAAATCCGGGGCACTGCCACCGACAGCAGTGCCTCACCAGCCAACAATGATAATCTGCCTTTCCAAACCTCCCTGCATGCTGATTGGAGAAAGCCTGGTGACCCTGTCTTTGGCTCCTCCCCCCCACAATAAAAATGGATATCCAGCCCTGATCCCACAACGCGTTTCAGCTGTGCTCCTTCATCCAGAGATGGGAAAAACCATTTACCACTGACAGGGGTGTTTACAATGATCAACTTTATTTATCCCAAAAGGAAACGTGTGAGCTAGAGTTGGACTTCAATGTGTTAGTGTATCTAAATCTGCTAGTTTATCTAAGACTCCCCTCCCCCCCAGACTGAAAATGCTGCTGTCCAAAAGTGCCTCCTGTGCTCCTTCATCCAGAGTGGGGGTGCTCTAATACAGGAGGTGTGTTGCTGGCCAGAGCACCAGGTGAAAAAAAGTCTAAAAAATAAAACAAATGCAGCCACCACATCCAATGATTGGCTGCACTGTAATACATTTTTGATTTCGGGTTTAATATCAGTCTAATGTACGGGTGTAGAACTGGCGGCCCTCCAGCTGTTGCCAAACTACAAGTCCCATGAGGCATTGCAAAACTGACAGTCACAAGCATGACTCCCAAAGGCAGAGGCATGATGGGACTTGTAGTTTCACAACAGCTGGAGGGCCGCCAGTACAATGTAACAGGACGCTGTCTTACTATAATGCTCCCTAATGAATGTATTAGTTAGTAAATGTATTCTAATTTATTTTTTAAAAGACAATTTTATTTTTATATCCTTTGTATCTCTGTACAATTGTGTGTACGTGTCATGTCATGGCAGCCGATATTTATGCTGATTAATCTCATGTATTGTAAAATGAATAAAGAAGTGTCATGGCGGGTCTGCGGCTGTCATTGTGAAGAAGGGGGATTGGTTGCTGGATATATATACACAGTATACAGTGAAGGAAATGCGTATTTTTATATATATATATATATTTTTTTTTTTTTAAATATATTGAATACGGCCAAAATTGTTGCATTTCAAATACATGTCAATATATTTGGGAAGAATATTTTTAAAATATATTTAAAATATATTTTTCTTCCACATGGGTAACAACAATTCATGGGGACTTTTCAGGCGCTACAGTGACAAGCCAAGCATGGACACAGGATTTCATAAAAAAAAAAAAAAAAAAAGTCAATTTATATTTAAATTTCATAAAAAATGCTTCTTCAACACCAAAAAAACTTTTCTTTTAAATCCGTTTTTTTTTTTTTTTTTTTTTTACTTTTTTTGTGTGAAGGAGTAGGGGTACTGTGGACCCTCACTCCTTCACATGGTGGGATCGTATCTGGAGCCAGGGGTGTATTTACCTTGAGGCCAACAAGGCATTTGCCTAGGGTGGCTTTTTTATGGGGGGGGCGCAGCCTATTTTTGTGTTGCCAAAACCTAAATACCCCACTGTCTGGGGCTTTATTGTTAACCACTTCCCGACCGTCCGTTGTGTATAAACGGCCAGACGGTGGCAGTGCAGGGTCAGGTGGTCGTTTATAAATGGCCTCCCTGCACCCTGCTTGTGCGTGCTCCCCGGGAGCGCGCAGCTCCGCGATCCGGTGCCCGCTGTGTCCTCACAGTGAAACACTGATCGTCGGACGGGACCTCTGTGCGAGGTCCCGATCATGTGATCACTGATTAGCCAATCAGTGATCACATGCAAAGTAGTAAGCAAGATGTCAATTCTGACATCATTGCTTACTACGTGTGAAATCTGTGAATGATCACAGAGGTCACATGGTACAGGGCTATTCACAACAGCCTTGTACCATGTGACAAGCTGTGACCAATCACAGCTCACTCAGTAGTTCTCAATGGCTGCAAGAATGCAGACAGAGAGAAAGAGAAATGATTGCTTTTACATCCTATATGGGTGTAAAAGCAATCAGTGTAAAAAAAAAAAATCTTCATCACCCCCCACAAGTAGTACAGTGTCACCATGGTGACACTGTACTGCTAGGGTGACAGTATGTAAAAACAATAAATAAATAATAATATAAAAAAAAATAAAAATGTAAAAATTTTTTTTTAAAAATTATAATTGTTGGTTATAAACTAATTTGGCTTTTTTTTTTTTTTTAACTAAAAAGATAACAGAATAAATTTTGGCCAAGATTTATGATGAAATATTATTTATTTACAAACTTTTATAAGAAAAACACTTTTTTTCAAAATTTTTGGACATTTTCATTTACATAGCAAAAAAAATAAAAATCCCAGCGGTGAATAAATACCACCAAAATGAAGCTTTATCTGTCTCAAAAAAATGGTAAAAAATTCATATGGGTACAGTTTTGCATGACCGCGTGTGATAGCGCTGAAAGCTGAAAATTGCCCTGGTCAGGAAGGGGGTAAAAGTGTCCGGACTGGAAGTGGTTAAAGGGGGCTGCCAGATTTCAATAAGTGCCTACTGGCCCACTGACCCCCCACAACCACCGGGCCAGGGTTGCGTGGATCTAGCCTTTGCCCTCGTTCACCACAAGTACACACTTACAAAGCTCAGGGCAAGAACTTAGTATGTCTCTTTACTTTTCATATGATGAGTGAATGAATGTGGGTATTATTAACCTCTTATTCATTCACATTGGGGGGGCTGATATCTGGGGGCCCCTCTTAGTGTTAAAGGGGTTTCACAGATTTTGATAATCCCCTACTGCCTGTAGACCACCACAGCCATTGGCCAAGGGTTGTGGGAAAGAGGCCCTTGTCCTCAGCAACATTGGTGCTTAGCCATGTTGGTCCTCCTTGGCAAGGAACCCCCTCCATGTTGGGGTAGTTTGGGGGGGGTGCCGTACAAGGCCCTCATACCTCAGATTATGAATACAGGTACAGGACACGCCTGTTTGGACTATTACTTGGTGTCCCTAAAATGAACTTACCGAGTTCAGCCCAGATAATCCATGTCGGCTGTGAGGGACACTGCTGCTGCGGCTATGGCTCCTGCAAGCCATCAAAGTCCGAACGGTGTAATAGAAGCCGGAACTCACACAGGAGCTGCTGAAAGGACTTTATTGTATACAGGTCCATCTGATACTGTAGTAGCAATTTTGGGAACACCAGGTAAAACTCCGGACACAGACTTGAGGAAAACAAACTTTTTATTAATCAGCGCTGAGTGACCCAGCAAGGGCTCATCCCAGCAAGCTAAGTGGCTTGAAAAACATCTCACAGGGTATACATATCAGCAATTATGTCACCATACATATATTTCCTCTTTCACTTTCTGTACATTCAAAAAGGCTTTCTAAGCAATTCAGAATTTGGCCTTGCTAGATAATTTATCTTCAGCTACAGATAAGAATACCAGCGACAGACTGGAACACATTGTTACACAGGAAATAAGGGAGGTGGAAGTGAGCTGATTAGAAATGTTAAAACTTAAAGGGAACTCTACAATATTTGGGTGCTGCCACAATACAACCTCGCTAATGCGTCAAAGGCGGCCCTAATCATAGCTAGAGTAAGACCTCATTGTGGCTGAAACACATTAGCGGAGTTGTACCAGATGGATCTTTTACCCTGTATACAGGGGCCTCCAAACTACGGCCATTGGGCCACATCCGGCTGCTACAAGATTGTGCACTGTTGAGGCCTAAGGTCAGCAAATGCTGCCTATAGTCTCTGCTTCAAAACCCCCACATAACTGGGGACTCTGATGGGGGACCCTGATGTAAGGGGGAACTATGATAAGGATCCTGATGTAAGGTGGGAATCTGATGGGGACCCTGATGTATGGGGGAACTATGATATGGATCATGATGTAAGTGGGGAATCTGATGGGGACCCTGATATATTGGGGAACTATGATAGGGATCCTAATGCAAGCAGGGAATCTGATGAGGACCCTGATGTATGAGGGAACTATGATAGGGATTCTGATGTAAGGTGGGAATCTGATGGGGACCCTGATGTATGGGGGAACTATGATAGGGATCCTAATGTAAGGGGGGAATCTGATGGGGACCCTGATGTATGGGGGAACTATGATAGGGATCCTGATGTAAGTGGGGAATCTGATGGGGACCCTGATATATGGGGGAACTATGATAGGGATCCTAATGTAAGGGGGGAATCTGATGGGGAACTTGATGTATGGGGGGACTATGATAGGGATCCTGATGCAAGTGGGGAATCTGATGGGGACCCTGATGTATGGGAGAACTATGATAGAGAACATGATGTAAGAAAAGGAATCTGATGGGGACCCTGATGTATGGGGGAACTATGACAGGGATCCTGATGTAAGGGGGGGAATCTGATGGGGACCTTGATGTATGGGGAACTATGTGAGGGTTCCTGATGTAAGGAGATGAATCTGGTGGGGACCCTGATGTATGTGGGAACTATGATATGGATTCTGATGTAAGGTGGGAATCTAATGGGGTTCCTGATGTATGGGGGAACTACGATAGGGAGCCTGATGTAAGAAAGGGAATCTGATGGGGACCCTGATGTATGGGGGAACTATGATAGGGATCCTGATGTAAGTGGGGAATCTGATGGGGACCCTGATGAATGGAGGAACTATGATAGGGTTCCTGATGAAAGGAGGGGAATCTGATGGGCATCCTGATGTATGGGGAAACTATGATAGGGATTCTGATGTAAGGTGGGAATCTAATGGGGACCCTGATGTATTGGGGAACTATGATAGGGATCCTAATGTAAGGGGGGAATCTGATGGGGAACCTGATGTATGGGGAAACTATGATAGGGATCCTGATGTAAGTAGGGAATCTGATGGGGGAACTATGATAGGGATCCTGATGCAAGAAAGGGAATCTGATTGGATCCTGATGTATGGGGGAACTACAATAGGGATTCTGATGTAAGGTGGGAATCTAACGAGGACCCTGATGTATGGGGGAACTATGATAGGGATCCTGATGTAAGAAAGGGAATATGATCAGGACCCTGATGCATTGGGGAACTATGATAGGGATCCTGATGTAAGTGGGGGGGGGGGAGGGATCTGATGGGGACCCTGATATATTGGGGAACTATGATAGGGATCCTGATGTAATTAGGAGAATCCGATGGGGACCCTGATCGATGGGGGAACTATGATAGGGATCCTGATGTAAGGAAGAATCTGATGGGGACCCTAATACATGGGGGAACTCTGATGGGGTCACTGATGTGAGGAGGACTCTTATGGTGACCCTGATGTATGGGGGAACTATGATAGTAATCCTGATGTAAGTGGGAAATCTGATGGAGACCCAGATGTATGGGGGAACTACGATAGGGATCCTGATGTAAGAAGGGGAATCTTATGGGGATCTTGTTGTCTCTTTATTTCCTTGTAACTCCCTTTTTTCTTTCGGTTGAGATCCTGTATATGGGGGATGGCCTCAGCCGTCATGCCGGCCACGCCCTCTGACGTGACTCCTCTGTGATCAAGCCATGGTGGTCGGGGTAAAATGCGTCAGTGGGTGTGGCTGGCATGACGGCTGAGGCCATCCCCTCAGAGATGCTCAGAGCGGTGCCCTTTCTTCTCTTCTCAACCGCAAGCTACTGGACTTTGATGCAGACACCAATCCCCTATATATGCCGGTGAGGTGACTCTTTACATTGAGCAGCACCAAGACACTTTGCACACCCTTTTTTCTTTATTTTATTTGCACCATTTTGACCTTTTTATTATTAAACCCTATGTTGAAAAATGTTGAAATAGTCTCTGAGGCTTTTAATGCAAACTAAAGAATCCCTTTCTCTTGAAGAGTGTTCCTGCATGTAATAAATCTCTGTGAATACCTGTCTGCGGTGACAGCGAGTGTACAGATGTTTATTTGTCATATTTGTTCTCTTCTAATATTGTGAAGGGTTGATAGGCCCAAAGCTATCTGGTGGCAGTTTGGAGTTTAAAGGGTTTATTGCTTAGGTAATTGAACCCAGTGACAATCGCTCTTAGGCTGCTGGCACCTAGATTGTGGTCCCGTGAGCTGGAAAATATTTGTGCGGGGCTGAGACTGAGACTGGCATTGCTACCTAAGTGACAGCGCGGTGTGAGAATAGCCAGTCTTTTGTCACGAGTTGGTAAGAAGGACAGGAGTCTGGCACCACGTTCATCACACCACCCAGTGTCAGTTAGTGTCAGATTGCCCGCCGCACTATCACAGTCCCACTATAAGTTGCTGATTGCCGCCATTAGTAGTATAACAAAATATATATCTATAGAAATTCCAGTTTATAACTCATAGTTTGTAGACGCTATAATGTTCGCGCAAACAATATACGCTTATTAAAAAAATATATATATATAATTTGTGCCACTCAGTACTATGCGATAAACAGCCCAATCTATACCCTCTTATTGCTCTTCGCAAGGTGGTTCTCTCTATTCTCACTGCGCATGCGCGGTCAGGGAGCGTACAGCGCGGAGATCGCCGGTGCGCTGTGTCCCTCGGACACAGCAGATCACGGAAAGAGCCGAAGATGTCGGCTCGGTCATGTGATCAGCTGTGTCCAATTACAGCTGATAACATGTAAACACGGAAATGCCGCTTATCAGCATTTCTCTCCTCTCGAGCTGTCACGCTGACAGAGGAGAGGAGAGCAGAGCTGGTAATCGGCTTTCTGCGGAGGGGACATGTACACTGATAATCAGAGCACTGATGATCAGTGTGCCCTGATAATCAGTGTGGCCCCAGAAGTGCCACCTGTCAGTGCCCATCAGTGCCACGTGCCAATGCCCATCAGTGCCACATCAATGCCACATATCAGTGCCTACCAGTTCACATCAATGCCACATATCAGTGCCCATCTGAGCTGCCTTTCAATGTCACCCATCAGTGTCAGTCAGTGCCACCTATCAATGCCAATCAGTGTCACCTATCAGTGCTGCCAATCAGTGCCACCTATCAGTGCCAGTCAGTGTGGCCTATCAGTGCGCATCAGTGCCAGTCAGTGCCGCCTATCATTGCCAGTCAGTGCCGCCTATCAGTGCCAGTCAGTGCTGCCTATCAGTGCTGCCTATCAGTGCCATATATCAGTGTCATTTATCAGTGTCATGTATCAGTGCTGCCTTTCAGTGCCCATCAGTGATGCCTGTCAATGCCCATCAGTGCCACCTACCAGTGCCTCCTCATCAGTGCCCATCAGTGATGCCTGTCAATGCCCATCAGTGCCTCCTCATCAGTGCCCATCAGTGCCACCTATCAGTGCCCATCAGTGCAGCCTATCAGTGTCCATCACTGCAGCCTCATTAGCGCACATCAGTGAAGGAGAAAAATCACTTATTTTCAAATTGTATAACAAAAATTAAGAAAAAACTTTTTGTTTGTTCAAAATTTTCAGTGGTTTTTGGTTTGTTTAATAAAAAATAAAAATCCCAGAGGTGATTAAATTCCACCAAAATAAAGATCTATCTGTCTCAAAAAAATGATAAAAATTTCATATGGGTACAGTGTTGCATGACCGCGCAATTGTCATTCAAAGTGTGACAGCACTGAAAGCTGGAAATTGGCCTGGGCAGGAAGGGGGTAGAAGTGCCCTGTAGGCGAGGGGCAGGAAGGGGGTATAAGTGCCCTGTAGGCGAGGGGCAGGAAGGGGGTATACGTGTCCTGTAGGCGAGGGGCAGGAAGGGGGTATACGTGTCCTGTAGGCGAGGGGCAGGAAGGGGGTATAAGTGCCCTGTAGGCGAGGGGCAGGAAGGGGGTATACGTGTTCTGTAGGCGAGGGGCAGGAAGGGGGTATACGTGTCCTGTAGGCGAGGGGCAGGAAGGGGGTATAAGTGCCCTGTAGGCGAGGGGTAGGAAGGGGGTATAAGTGCCCTGTAGGCGAGGGGCAGGAAGGGGGTATACGTGTCCTGTAGGCGAGGGGCAGGAAGGGGGTATACGTGTCCTGTAGGCGAGGGGCAGGAAGGGGGTATAAGTGCCCTGTAGGCGAGGGGCAGGAAGGGGGTATACGTGTCCTGTAGGCGAGGGGCAGGAAGGGGGTATACGTGTCCTGTAGGCGAGGGGCAGGAAGGGGGTATAAGTGTCCTGTAGGCGAGGGGCAGGAAGGGGGTATAAGTGCCCTGTAGGCGAGGGGCAGGAAGGGGGTATACGTGTTCTGTAGGCGAGGGGCAGGAAGGGGGTATACGTGTCCTGTAGGCGAGGGGCAGGAAGGGGGTATAAGTGCCCTGTAGGCGAGGGGTAGGAAGGGGGTATAAGTGCCCTGTAGGCGAGGGGCAGGAAGGGGGTATACGTGTCCTGTAGGCGAGGGGCAGGAAGGGGGTATACGTGTCCTGTAGGCGAGGGGCAGGAAGGGGGTATAAGTGCCCTGTAGGCGAGGGGCAGGAAGGGGGTATACGTGTCCTGTAGGCGAGGGGCAGGAAGGGGGTATACGTGTCCTGTAGGCGAGGGGCAGGAAGGGGGTATACGTGTCCTGTAGGCGAGGGGTAGGAAGGGGGTAGAAGTGCCCTGTAGGCGAGGGGCAGGAAGGGGGTATACGTGTCCTGTAGGCGAGGGGCAGGAAGGGGGTATAAGTGCCCTGTAGGCGAGGGGCAGGAAGGGGGTATAAGTGCCCTGTAGGCGAGGGGCAGGAAGGGGGTATAAGTGCCCTGTAGGCGAGGGGCAGGAAGGGGGTATAAGTGCCCTGTAGGCGAGGGGCAGGAAGGGGGTATAAGTGCCCTGTAGGCGAGGGGCAGGAAGGGGGTATAAGTGTCCTGTAGGCGAGGGGCAGGAAGGGGGTATAAGTGTCCTGTAGGCGAGGGGCAGGAAGGGGGTATACGTGTCCTGTAGGCGAGGGGTTAAATACAAACGTTCCTATTAAAGTGCAATTCAAACCTTTCCTATTCATTTCTTATCATTTGTCAGGTGCAATAAACAAGTTCTGTGCAATATATCAGTGTATATACATTCTTCTCCGATACTAAGTATCCGTACGTACAGAAACGTTTATCACATAGTACTGTGTGTCTCTGGTTATATTTATTTATTTTTTATTTATTCAACTTGTGGGAAGGTGTGAGTGTCCGTACACAAATATAGGAGGGATTGCGCTTGGGTATTATTGGTTGATTTTTTAAATATACGCTAAATTGGAAAAAAAACAAAACAAAAAGAACAAAGACATGTAGTATAATACATTTTGACCTTAATTTATGAAGAATTTCAATTTTTTTAAATCTTTTATTAGATATGTTTTACAGCATAAAAATTATTAATTTTTTTTCAAAATGTCACATTTTTTTCCCTTTATATATATTTAAAAAACCCAGCAGATATCAAATACCACCAAAAGAAAGCTCAATTTGTGTGAAAAAAAAAGAAGATATTTTTGTTTGCATGACCGCGCAATTGCCAGTTAAAGTAGCGCAGTGCCGATTAGCAGAAAATAGCTTGGTCATGACGAGGGTAAAATCTTCCGGAGCGGAAGTGGTTAATGCAGAAAATAATTTCATGTCAGTGACCTATATAGAAAATCATGCTGTGTGATCAAACTGCATTCCTCTGATAGCTTTGTGTATCTCCGATGCTAATTACAGAAGGCTCACAGCGGTCAGAGAATGGAGCAAAAATTGTGACAGATCATGTGATCAGTGGCGTCCCGAGGCATGTGGGGTGGGGGGTGCGCGCCGCATGGGGAGACACCTACCGCACGGGGTGACAACGGACCCACTCCATGAAAAGGTAAGTTGTAAAGCAAGCCGACGATCCGCGCAGGATGGATCGGATCTGTGGGTTGAGCATAATGGATCGGACTCTGCTCCTTTATGCTCCCCAATCCGCAGATCCGATCCATCCTGCGGGGATCGTCGGCATGCAACCTATACTGGGGTGACACCGGACCCGCTCCATGAAAAGGTAAGTTGTAAAGAAAGTTGACAATCCCCACAGGATGGATCGGATCTGCAGATTGGGGAGCATAATGGATCGGACTCCGATCCATTATGCTCAATCCGCAGATCCGATCCATTCTGCGGAGATCATCAGAGGGGGTGTCACCAAGTGTTATCGCACCAGGTGACACCTACCGCACGGGGTGACACCGGACCTGCTCCATGAAAAGGTAAGTTGTAAAGCAAGCCGACGATCCCCGCAGGATAGATCAGATCTGCGGGTTGAGCATAATGGATCGGAGTCTGATCCTTTATGCTCCCCAATCCGCAGATCTGAACCATCCTGCGGGGATCGTCAGCATGCAACCTATACGGGGTGACACCGGACCCGCTCCACGAAAAGGTAAGTTGTAAAGCAGGCCGATGATCCCCTCAGGATGGATTGAATCTGCAGATTGGGGAGCATAATGGAGCGGAGTCTGATCCATTATGCTCAATCCGCAGATCCGATCCATTCTGTGGGGATCGTCGGAGGGGGTGTCACCAAGTGTTATCGCACATGGTAACACCGACTGCACAGGGTGACACCGGACCCGCTCCATGAAAAGGTAAGTTGTAAAGCAAGCCAACAATCCCTGCAGGATGGTTCGGATCTGCGGACTGAGCATAATGGATCGGAGTCCGATCCATTATGCTCCCCAATCCGCAGATCCGATCCATCCTGTGGGGATCGTCAGCATGCAACCTATACGGGGTGACACCGGACCCGCTCCACAAAAAGGTTGTCCACAAAGTTGTAAAGCAGGCCGACGATCCCCGCAGGATGGATCGGATCTGCGGATTGGGGGGCATAATAGATCGGACTCCGATCCATTATGCTCAATCCGCAGATCCGATCCATCCCGTGGTGGTGATCGTTGTAGGGGGTGTCACCAAGTGTTACCGCATCGGGTAACACCTACTGCACGGGGTGACACCGGACCCGCTCCACGAAAAGGTAAGTTGTAAAGCAAGTCGACGATCCCCGCAGGATGAATTGGATCTGCAGACTGGTGAGCATAATGGATTGGAGTCCAATCCATTATGCTCAATCCGCAGATCCGATCCATCCTGCGGGGATCGTCGGAGGGGGTGTCACCAAGTGTTATCGCACCGGGTGACACCAACCCTAGGGACGCCCCTGCATGTGATCTCAAGTAATCCGCCATCGCCAAATTGGTCTTCAAATGGTCTTTTTTTCTAGTAGCACGTTGAAAAGATGTCTGATGTGCAGGAACTTCTACAGACTAAGGATAAGCAACAAAGTTTCTGCTTTGCTGATATCCTGAAAAAAATCAGAGCATGATTCGGGACGGGTGAATCTCGGTAGGGAACCTGAACTTTGTAGCGAATCCCATTAACCCTAAGCGTAAAACAAATGTTAATGCCTAAGCACAATTTTGCAACTTTGACTTACTGTTAGTAAAACCGTACATATCATCACAACTACTTCGTACATCCGGGTGGATTATACGGCGGTTGTTTTCAGGACAACTTGGGCTTTCATTTGGTGGTAAATGGTAATGGATATCCCCTTTGATTTTTTTTTTTGTATCATCAAAGGAAAACTGGCCCAAAATAGTTAAAAAAATACCTACCGCCAAAGAACAACCCCCCAAAAATTGTCTTGCTGCTGCCGATCTATGGTAAATGGTAATGGATATCCCCTTTGATTTTTTTTTTTGTATCATCAAAGGAAAACTGGCCCAAAATAGTTAAAAAAATACCTGCCGCCAAAGAACAACCCCCCAAAAATTGTCTTGCTGCTGCCAATCGCAGCGATACCACACATGCGTATGTTAGTTGGTATTTGTAGCTCAGAAACAATAGTGCGCATTTTTATTTTTATTTTTAATCCTACCTAAAACACACTGACCTGATCGGACACCCATTCTAATTAATAAAAAAAATAAAAAATAAATCCTGTTTCCTTTTGCACCAAATTGTATTATAACTGTAAAGTCTTCCTTCATTTTGTAAAGCGCTGCGCAAACTGTTGGCGTTCTATAAATCCTGTATAATAATAATAATAATAATGATAATAATAATAATAATAATATTAAATCCTGTCCCCAAAATATACTGACCCTGTCCTTGACCTTTGACCCCCGACCTTGACCCAAACACTAACCCTGGCACTGACCTAGCTCAAACCTTGATCTAGATTTTTTTTTCGTATTTTTATATTTTTTTATCATAATTATTTATTTCTTTTTACACACTGTTGTCTTTTTTTTTTCCTCTCTCTTCAAGGAAAGAGAGAGACATACAATGTATCTCTATCCTCCATTCCGAAATAGAAAACATGGGGGCGGGCTTTACAGTGACTGAGCACTGTGATAGCCAATCAGAGACTATCACAGTGATCGGGTGACCCAGAATCGGGAGTTCCAGGTCTCGATTGTTAGTACAGGACCCGGGGCTCTAAGTGAGACCCCATTCTCTGTGCTGGGAGTTGTTGCCAACCTTTGGGTTGTTTTTGGCATGCTGTGTGTTTTGGGTCATTGTCATGCTGGAACACCCATCCACGATCCATTTTCAATGCCCTGGCTGAGGGAAGAAGGTTCTCACCCAAGATTTGATGTTACATTGCCCCGTCCATCGTCCCTTTGATGTGGTGCAGTTGTCCTGTCCCCTTAGCAGAAAAACACCTCCAAAGCAGAATGTTTCCACCACCATGTTTCACAGTTGGGATGGTGTTCTTGGGGTCACAGGCAGCATTCCTCCTCCTCCAAACTCGGCGAGTTGAGTTGATGCCAAAAAGCTCGATTTTGGTCTCATCTAACCACAACACTTCCCACCAGCCCTCCTCTGCATCATTCAGATGTTCAGTGGCAAACTTCAGACGGGCTGGACATGTGCTTTCTTGAGCAGAGGGACCGTGCGGGCACTGCAGGATTTCAGTCCTTGTCGGCGTAGTGTGTTACCAATTGTTTTCTTGGTGACTGTGGTCCCAGCTGCCTGGAGATCATTGACAAGATCCTCACGTGTAGTTCTGGGATGATTCCTCACTGTTCTCATGATCATTGACACTCCACGAGGTGAGATCTTGCATGGTGCACCAGACCTAGGGAGACTGACACTTGTTTTGTGTTTCTTCCATTTGTGAATGATTGCACCAACTGTTGTCACCTTCTCACCAAGCTGCTTGGCCATAGTTTGGTAGCCCAGTCCAGCCTTGTGTAGGTCTACCATCTTGTCCTTGACATCCTTGGACAGCTCTTTGGTCTTTGCCATGGTGGAGAGTTTGGAATCTGATGGTTTGATTGCTCCTGTGGACAGGTGTCTTTTATACAGGTAACACAATGAGATTAGCAGCACTCCCTTTAAGAGACTGCTTCTAACCTCAGCTTGTTACCTGCATGAAAGACACCTGGGAGCCAGAAATCCTGCTGAATGATAGGGGATCAAATACTTATTTCCCTCATGAACATGCAGATCAGTCATCATTTGTTAGACGCATTTCTGCTGAATTTGTTGTTGTATTCTGTCTCTCAGTGTTAGACCGATCATTTCTGTGTGAGGGGCGAACATTCAAAATCAGCAGGGGATCAAATACTTATTTCCTTCACTGTTTATACATATATATGTATATATATATATATATATATATATATATATATATATATATATATATCTATATATATATAAGAAACAGACAGCAAAAAACATCAAATTTAGTGAAAGTACAGTTTAAATTTTTACTTTTACTTGTTTTTTACTTCGGTAATCAACTGCTAGGAGTGGTTTAGTGGCAAGTTTGTAAAGGAACACAAGAAATTTTTTTCTAAAAAGGAAAATCATTTTCTCTAAACACATTTGACTTAACTAGCATCGCATTAAAGGATTAGATAATAATTCAGATTTAATGTCTGAGAGGCGGAAATTCCTCATTTCATGGAGAAAACAATTTGATGCCTCAATCCTATTATCAATCAATAGAACGGTTGAAGGTTAATACTCCAGGCATCGGCTTGTTTTTATAATACTTGTCTTCCTATTGCTCACTTTGTAAATGTATTATACATATTAAGCTGTTGTTATTTTTAGGATTAGTACTAAATATGTTTTTGTAATCTTTACAATCCGCTGTTGAATGTTACAAATGTGTATAATGAGTCATTAAATTTGGGATGAACGTGATTAGCAGGGTGTAGAAATAATGTGATAAGCCCAGTACGGTATGTGCTCATGGTAATCGGTTGGAGCCCATTTGTGGTGTATTAATACCTGCGCATTAACATGCATTGCATTAAGGCAGTTCAAAGAAACGAGCCGCCAATGCTCCATAATGTGCCTAAAACCATGCGTTGTGGCACACCATATATCAGGTGGAACATTCCATATGCAAAAAAATGTCTTTAGCGATACTTTATAGAATAAGGGTTTACCGATTTTACAAATAAAGCATGGAACAGCATAGGAGTGTAGCTTTACCCCCGTAGGAGCCTCTTGATAGGATGGGTCCTCTGCTCTTTGCCTCAACCTTTTCCAAAATCCTTTATGGATTGAGTACAATTAACCACTTCCAGTCCGGACACTTTCACCCCCTTACAGTCCGGACACTTTCCCACCCTTCCAGTCCGGACACTTTCCCACCCTTCCAGTCCGGACACTTTCCCACCCTTCCAGTCCGGACACTTTCCCCCCCTTCCAGTCCGGACACTTCCACCCCCTTCCAGTCCGGACACTTCCACCCCCTTCCAGTCCGGACACTTTCCCCCCCTTCCAGTCCGGACACTTTCCCCCCCTTCCAGTCCGGACACTTTCACCCCCTTCCAGTCCGGACACTTTCCCCCCCTTCCAGTCCGGACACTTTCACCCCCTTCCAGTCCGGACACTTTCCCCCCCTTCCAGTCCGGACACTTTCACCCCCTTCCAGTCCGGACACTTTCCCCCCCTTCCAGTCCGGACACTTTCACCCCCTTCCAGTCCGGACACTTCCACCCCCTTCCAGTCCGGACACTTTCCCCCCCTTCTAGTCTGGACACTTTCCCCCCTTCCAGTCCGGACACTTTCCCCCCCTTCCAGTCCGGACACTTTCACCCCCTTCCAGGCCGGACACTTTCCCCCCCTTCCAGTCCGGACACTTTCACCCCCTTCCAGGCCGGACACTTTCACCCCCTTCCAGTCCGGACACTTTCACCCCCTTCCAGTCCGGACACTTCCACCCCCTTCCAGTCTGGACACTTTCCCCCCCTTCTAGTCTGGACACTTTCCCCCCTTCCAGTCTGGACACTTTCCCCCCTTCCAGTCCGGACACTCCCCCCCCCCTTCCAGTCCGAACACTTTCCCCCCCTTCCAGTCCGGACACTTTCCCCCCCTTCCAGTCCGGACACTTTCCCCCCCTTCCAGTCCGGACACTTTCCCCCCCTTCCAGTCCGGACACTTTCACCCCCTTCCTGCCCAGGCCAATTTTCAGCTTTCAGTGCTATCACACTTTGAATGACAATTGCGCGGTCATGCAACACTGTAACCATATGAATTTTTTACCATTTTTTAGAGACAGATAAAGCTTTATTTTGGTGGTATTTATTCACTGCTGGGATTTTTATTTTTTTTGCTATGTAAATGAAATGTCCAAACATTTTGAAAAAAAGTGTTTTTCTTATAAAATTTTGCAAATAAATATTCTTTCATCATAAATCTTGGCCAAAATCTATTCCGTTATCTTTTTAGTAAAAAAAAAATAAAATAAGCCAAATTAGTTTATAACCAAAAACTATCATTTTTAATATTTTTTTTACATTTTTCTTTTTATTTTTATATTATTATTTATGGTTTTTGTCACATGGTACAAGGTTGTTGTGAATAGCCCTGTACCATGTGACCTCTGTGATCATTCACAGATTTCACACGTAGTAAGCAATGATTTCACAAGTGACATCTTGCTTACTACTTTGCATGTGATCACTGATTGGCCAATCAGTGATCACATGATCGGGATCTCGTACAGAGGTCCCATCCGACGATTGGTGTTCCACTGTGTCCGGAGCACCCGCCAGCTAGAAATGGCGGGTGCCGTTTATGAATGGCAACCCACCCCTGGAGTGCCACCGTCCTGCCGTTTATAAACAGCTGGTGGACGGCAAGTGGTTAATATCCTGCTCTGAATCACTCAGTCCTTGCTAGCGGTATCAGCAATGGGGAATAGCCCTCTCGCCATTCCCCAGGATGCTGTGGTGACCTCTGGTTGTAGAAGGGGGGGCCCTCTTGATCTCTCCCTGAAGGCCTCCAGTGATCAGAGGTGGGAAGCAAAGGGTGAGTGAATGATCCATTCTCCATGCAGCAGAGGGCAGATTCTGTGATGTGGGTGGTGATGCGGTAACTGCCAGTTTTAGGCTCAGATCTCCGCTGGTATGGTCTACTGCTGGCAGTCGAATATTCAGACAGAAGTGCTCTCTTTTGCTCCCTTAGCACCAAGAGGATGGATTTACCAGGCAGTTTAATAAAAATCATCCCTCCACTCATCCTACTGCACAGTGCCTATTGGGATCTGTAGTGTAAAGAGTCTAATCATTCCATTATATGGCTGCTGCCTCAAACTACAACTCCCAGAATTCTCTGCAAAGTCTATGGGCTTGCTTGGTTTTAGCCCTCCCCCTGCTGGCTGGAGAAAAATGGTGCAGCATAACATCAGTATCTCAGTAGAGGGAGAGAAGAATAAAAGGCAATGGCTCTTTTTCCATATTGCTGTAGCCCAGCACCTGGCTACACAAGGTATTGGTCAGAGACCATATAGTGGGATTTCAGAGTTCCACCCATGTAAAATTGGGAGCCATAGTATGGATATCTTGGTTTGTTGTGGCAGGTCGTTAGACCTGTAGAAGACACATAGCTGTGAATAATCCTGTGGAAGGCTTGGCTTATTGTCAGTATAGCTGCGGCTGAGTAAAAAGATATAGAGGTGCCTCTGAGTGTAGTGTGTAGGCAAATTTGTTAATGAAAGCAGGTTTAAAATCCACTCCTATTCCATAAGAATAATAGAATGGTGACGTCATCGCGCTCCACACTGCCGTCCTATCAAGCGCTCCAGCTCTCTATCTGGTCCTCTCCACTATCCAACCAGCCTTGGATCCAGCAGAGTGGCAGCCACAATGTCCAAAATGGGAGCTCCTGGTTGTTTTTACACAGATCATGGACTAGTGATATGCCTGCTGTTATTCTTTTGAAATGTGAGTGGATTTTAACCCTGCTTATATTAATACATTTGTCTATAGTGTACACTCATAGGTGCCTCTATCTCTTACTTTACATGTTCCTTGGAGCAGGGGCGGACTGACAACTCATGGGGCCCCTGGGCAATAGGGGATCATGGGGCCCCTGTGACCTTGCCCAAACTCAAAAAGGCCTATGAAAAAGGTACCAGGGGCATATCATGGGGCCCCCTACTGACCCCGGGCCCTCGGGCAGTGCCTGAGTTTCCAAATGGTCAGTCCGCCCCTGCCTTGGAGATTACATTCGTCTATCTATAGAAGGCTTGCCATGATGTGTTGACTGTTCCTCTATCAACCCCTCTATTGGATAGACTGGTTACTTCTTCTCCATCACACCTGTCATGTAAGGAGCTGTCACATCCTATCAGGGATCATTCATCTTTCACCAATACAAACATCTGTAAAGTGCAGCTGAGGAATGTGGAAAACCAAGTAAGGAGTGAGTAATGGGTACTAGAAGGAAGGAACACAGTCATTGCTGTCAGTTCTGGCATGAGCACTCTAGAAATATCAGAAAAGCATGGCAAACCCAAAGAAGACCATCCAAATGGTCCAGAATACCTGTCATGATGTTGTGCCAGTATTGGGCCAATTCAGCACTGCACTCTGCTATAGTAGGAGCCAAGATAGAGTTTCAGTGTCTAGAAATTACATTCCTCGGCTCTAGAAGAGACCCAAAAGCCTCTTTTTTGACCGCTGGAAGGGATCCTGGAAGTATAGAAAGCAGAGCTATGGCAGGGATGCTAGGAAATGTTTGTCCAATACAGTTGTATAAACCTGAAAGACTCTAGACCAAAAAGCCAATCCCACCATACATGTAGCATGGTCCTAGGTTCTCCATCACCTCTCCAACAAAGCCTTGATAATGTTGACTAAATTCTATGCATGGTAATAGGACAATGGTACAATCACGTGAGAATTTTGTACCTCTTCCCCCTACTAACTGTAGGAGTCAAGACAAATGTCTATACCAGCCCGTCTCCAGAAAACGCACGGCCTAATTCCTTTTCTCATACTGTAGCATAGGAGGGCATATGGGGGCATGCGTAAAACAACAAGATGGTGTATAGTTGAGAAACAAGATGTGTGCATTTTGTCTTTCTCTGGACTTAGGGGTTGGATCTCTATGAAAGGAGGATTTAAGGGGATAAATCCAAGAGGTGCTGAGACTTCAATACTTGATACAGAGTAGTAAAGGGAAAGAAGAGAGTCTTTCAAAAATCTCACTGGCTCACATACAGCCAAGGCTACCCTCCGATGGGCACCCACTTGCAAAAAGATATTGATAAGGTAGAACAAACCGAGCAAGGGGCAACAAAAATGGTGAAAGGTCCAAGGGTTAAAACCAGGCGCGGACTGACAATTTAATGGGGCCCCCGGGCAATAGGGGATCATGGGGCCCCTGTGTCCTTGCCCAAACTCAAAAAAGCCTATGAAAAAGGTACCAGGGGCATCTCATGGGGCCCCCTACTGACCCCGGGCCCTCGGGCGGTGCCCGTGTTTCCAAATGGTCAGTCCGCCCCTGGTTAAAACATATTAAGGAACCTAATATGTGCAGTCTGGAGAAAAGAAGTGAAAAGGGAGATATGACTGAAAGCTGTGACCTCCCTAGCGGTCTGATTATGTCTGTATTTCTGTGCTCAAAGTGGTACATTTTTTTGCATGGAAATATGTAGTTTTTTTATTGCAGGCCTGTAATTTTTAGGAATAACTCACTGAAATCTGTCTGAACAAGAGTCTAGTAAACATCCCGGGTATGTTAAAATTTGAAATATGAAATCATAAATTATAATTTAATAAATAAACATAAAAAATAATAATATAATAATAATAAATGTAATTCAATAATATAATCAAACCAAAAACACTGAAATGTGAAATATAGCGCCAAGTTCGCACATCGCTGAGCAAAGTTGCAGAATCATTTTCAGTGTCTGATGAGGAATTTCCCCCACAAATCATTATCACTCAATTCTGCAAGTGGTTCTGATTTACTATCGCTGTTCTCTAGCCGGTCTAAAACCGCGTCTGACCTAAAGGGACGCTTTTTGGACGCCATGGACTTTTCTCAGTTTCCAGGCAGAAAGAACAGTAAAAATGCAGGCAGGGCGCCGGACAAAGCACTCGGGACAAAATGTATGTGAAATGGTTTGATACAGGAATGTTATACTATGTGATTTTAGTGTATTTAGTGAATGTCACTTTTTCACATTTTTGAATTTCCTGCCATTCCGTCCCCCGTACGTTTCGACGTCGCAGGGAACGGAACCCGGAATACAGATGCCGGCATCGGCCGGAGGACATTGCCGGGGACACTGCAGGAGGGACATCGCGGGGTCGTGGGACAAGGTAAGAGAAGAAGGGATCCCTGAGCAACGCTGCAGTGTATTCTTGAGTGTAGCTCGGGGTTACCGCTTGTGGTGCTGAAACTTTACCCTGAGCTACACTCGGGAATACCGCCAGGGAGGTTAAATACATCAAGAGAGCAGGGGCGGACTGACAACTCATGGGGCCCCCGGGCAATAGGGGATCATGGGGCCCCTGTGTCCTTGCCCAAACTCAAAAAAGCCTATGAAAAAGGTACCAGGGACATCTCATGGGTCCCCCTACTGACCCCGGGCCCTTGGGCAGTGCCTGAGTTTCCAAACAGTCAGTCCGCCCCTGCAAGGGAGTGAATAAGGATCAGGAGGGCAGGATTTCCAACATGAAGCCAAGATCAAGAACACGGGGACATGACCTATAACTAGCAGGAGGAAAGTTCAAAACTAATCTTAGAAAGTATTATTTTACTGAAAGAGTGGTTAACCAGTTAAAGTCCACAATTCATATATAAACGTTGCGTTTTATTGCGGTTATGACTTAAGAAATCAGCCATAACCCGGTATTGTTTATTTTTTTCAGCAGACGGCCGGCTTTCTGATGACAGTGGTCCGAGCGGCTCTTGAGCGGTGTTTCTTGGGATACCATTAACCGGAGTTGGCTCGAGAAACGATCCGACGCTCTAGCCTGCTGACGATGGAGGTGATGAAAGACTCTATGGGCAATAATGTCACAGTAGTATTATTATGAGACATTATTGCCCTTGTAATTATTCGCTGCTGCAGCTGTCTGAGGTTTATTATGGCGGTTATATAAAAAAAGGAGAAAACATTGCCACCAGGGCTTGAGATGAGAGTATTCGTTTAGGACCGACTTCAGATCCTTAACCGTTTCCATACCGGGCAATTTTACACCTTCCTGCCCAGGCCATTTTTCAGGTTTCAGCCCTCTCACACTTTGAATGACAATTGCGCGGTCATACAACATTGTACCCAAACTAAAATTTTATCACTTTCTTCACACAACTAGAGCTTTCTTTTGGTGGTATTTAATCACCGCCGGGGTTTTTATTTTTTGCTAAATTAACAAAAAAAGACCAAACATTTTGAAAAAAAAACACATTTTTCTTTGTTTCTGTTATAAAAGTTTACAAATAAATAATTGTTCTTCATAAATTTAGGCCGAGATGTATTCTGCTACATGTCTTTGGTGAAAATAACCCAAATTAGGATGTATTATTTAGTTTGTAGGAAAGTTATAGAGTTCACAAACTATGGTATAGATCTGAATATTGATCAATCCTGAAGTACTGACAGCCAATCTAATTTCTTGAGGTCCAAGAATGTCAGAACAGTACAGATATCCCCCAAATGACCCCTTTTTGCAGAGTAGACAGTCAGATGTACTTCATAAGAGGCATGGCGAGTTTTTTGAAGTTGTATTTTTTTGTCATAATTTTTCGGAAAATGAAAAAATTAAAAAAATTATTTTCACTATTTTTTTTTTTACATACTGTCACCAGTGCAGTACAGCATCATCATATAACTGGCATGGCGGTGATCAGGGACACTGACTGGTGACAGTATGAAAAAAAAAATATATATATATATTTTTTTTTTAAATTTTTTTATTATATTTAATTTTTTATTACATTTTTTTTAAGATTTTTTTTTTCATATTTTACTATGACCAAAGTAGTACAATGTTACCATAGTAACATTGTACTACTTTCGGGAAGTGATCAGTATTTTTTTTTTTTTTTTTTACACAATTTGCTTATAGCAAAGAATTACTTTGCTATAAGCAAGCATTTACCTGAATGAAATCGATTCATTCAGCTTTTTTTTTTTTTTTTGTGCTTAGCTGTAATTTGGTCACAGCTAATCACATGACATGTGCATGTGATTAGCTGTGACCATTCACAGCTAGGCACTAGTATACAATGGATGGCATCATGAATGAAGCCATCCATTGTATACAACTGTCATGTGACCTGCTGTGATTGGTCACAGCAGGTCACATGGTACCAGCAACGGGGCCGGTACTCGGATCTGTCATCGGCCGTGTCCGAGGTGCACGGCCGGTGACAGATCGCACTGCTGCGCCGCTCTGCATTAGCGCATGTGCAACGGCGCATGTGCGGGAGCACGCCAAATGGCGTGTACCCGGAACGGAGAGACACTTCTGAAGCCGCCAAACGGCCATTGGCCGGGCGGCTAATGGTTAAAGGTTGATATCAACCTGGATGAGGACTGCTGATTCCATGATTCACGTGTTCATCTCCCATTGGGGTTGCCTAAATTGACCGGTGTGTTTCTGGCAGAATTTCTGGTAAGAGGCTGAACCGTTCGGGTGTCCTGGTGAAGGTGGACCGTGGGAATACTTTTGGGACTTTTACAAATTGGAATTTTTTATGTTTATTGGACTATTTGTTTTTCTGATTAGCGCTGCATTTTTATATATCTTTTACTATTATGTTTATTGCCTAATGAGCAAGCTACCGTGTTTCCCCGAAAATAAGACCTACTTACAGGTTTCCTTCTGGGTGAAATATAAGGCATCCCCCCCGAAAATAAGGCCCCCCTAGGCTCTGTCTCGGAATGAAAATTAATTTACCGTAAACTGGTTGCTAGGGCCGCCCCGACTGGCGTCTAGCAACCAGTGACGTCACTGCTGTGTGGAGGCGGAGCGGAGGTCGGAGTGAGCGGGAGAGGGATGCGTGTAGAAGAACAGGAGGATCAGAGCGGACGGGACGCGGCGAAGGTGGTGAGTGCTGGTCTGTCTCTGGTGACACCGCCCTCATGATGACTGAAGGTTCTCAGTCAGTGGCAGACCCTGCTCCAGCCCAGGTCCAGGCCCCAGCCAGCCCAGTGACAGTCCCCAGGGGAGAAATGTCTGATAAAGGGGTGGGGGGGGATGTCTGGTGAAGGTGTTCAGTGGCACAGGGGTGGGGGATCACTTAAAATGACACAGGAGGATTAGAGGGGGCAATCAAAATGACACAGGAGGATCAGAGGGGGCAATCAAAATGACACAGGAGGATCAGAGGGGACAATCAAAATGACACAGGAGGATCAGAGGGGGTAATCAAAATGACACAGGAGGATCAGAGGGGACAATCAAAATGACACAGGAGGATCAGAGGGAGCAATCAAAATGACACAGGAGGATCAGAGGGGGCAATCAAAATGACACAGGAGGATCAGAGGGGGCAATCAAAATGACACAGGAGGATCAGAGGGGGCAATCAAAATGACACAGGAGGATCAGAGGGGGTAATCAAAATGACACAGGAGGATCAGAGGGGGCAATCAAAATGACACAGGAGGATCAGAGGGGGCAATCAAAATGACACAGGAGGATCAGAGGGGGCAATCAAAATGACACAGGAGGATCAGAGGGGGCAATCAAAATGACACACAATGACAAAATAAGACATCCCCGGAAAATAAGACCTAGCGCATCTTTGGGAGCAAAAATTAATATAAGACACTGTTTTATTTTCGGGGAAACAGGGTACTTTTCTGTTTTTTTTTTTGTAAGATTAGTTTATTTACCTAAGTGCAGGTGTTTTGTTTTTGATAGATCTATTATAGGACAAAAAAGTAACCCCTCCCCCCAAGTAAATTATATAAATTTAAAAAATGGAGCAGACTCCATGGATCACTTGGTCATTTTCTGATATCACTTATCTATGTTTCTATGAATGTCACTCAGAAATTAAACCAACCGTAGCAGCCAGGGGTGTATTTACCACAAGGCAAACAAGGCATTTGCCTAGGGCAGCATTTTTCAGGGGGGGGGGGCAGCACTGCCCCTTGGAAGAAGAGATGCAAGAAGGGATACAAGCGGTATGGGGACCTGGTGGGTTCCGAGAGATGCTGTGGGTTTTATGCACAGCCCCACTCTCGTTCCTGGGGATGTCCAAAGCTGTGAAGGTGAGTGTTTTTCTCTCTCTCGCCATGGGGGATGGTGACTGGTGTATGGGGGGCAGTGGTAGTGGAAGGCTTGGGTGGAGGGCAGGGGTGTTCTTGCTCAATGTCAGGCTCTTTCTGCAGGGGGGGGGCGCCAATTTCTGTGTTGCCTTGGTCAACACAAAACCTAAATACACCACTGGTAGCAGCACCAGACCAATTCACCAAATCATACCAATTCACAAGACATTCAACAAGTTTTTGGGGCAAAAAACGCTCCCCCTGCACCAGGTCTTTTGCAAATGTTTGCATGGACTCAGGGAAGTAGATGCCAGAGAAATCAAATTTACTGCTTTCAAAGGAATGAAATGAGGCAGAATAAGGCCAATGAAAGCTCTCCAACAAACCATTATGGGTTTGCAAAACATTACTGAGCCCTGATGAAGATGGAACACGTTTTGCCCTCAAAAGCTGTTTTAGACTCCTTTACAAATTTGGTTTGCACTTCTTCTTTTAGTTTAAGCTCTTTGGACAGCTTGGAAAGGGATGTACATCAACCAGTGTCCAGGAAAGAGGGGCACAGTGGAGGTCGGTGCATGAAACAGCATGATTTCAGTTGGGCGTTGTACTTTAGATATACTTTAACCACTTCCCGTCCTTTAACCACTCCCTGGGAGCGCGCAGCACCGCGCTCTGGTGCCCGCTGTATGGGACCTCTGTGCGAGGTCCAAATCATGTGATCACTGATTGGCCAATCAGTAATCACATGAAGAGTAGTAAGCAAGATGTCACTTCTGACATCATTGCTTACTACGTATGAAATCTGTGAATGATCACAGAGGACACATGGTACAGGGCTATTCACAACAGCCTTGTACCATGTGACAAGCTGTGACCAATCACAGCTCACACAGTATTTCTCAATGGCTGCAAGAATGCAGCCAGAGAGAAGGAGAAATGATTGCTTTTACAGCCTTTATGAGTGTAAAAGCAATCAGTGTAAAAAAAAAAAAATCTTCATAACCCCCCACAAGTAGTACAGTGTCAACATGGTGACACTGTACTGCTAGGGTGACAGTATGTAAAAAAAAAACTCATAAATAATAATATAAAAAAAAAAAAATTTACATTTTTTTTTACAAAATTATAATTTTTGGTTATAAACTAATTTAGGTAATTTTTTTTTTTTACTAAAAAGATATCTGAATACATTTTGGCCAAGATTGATGAAGAAGGATTATTTATTTGCAACATTTTATAAGAAAAACACTATTTTTCAAAATTTTGGGACATTTTCATTTATATAGCAAAAAAAATTCAAATCCCAGCGGTGAATAAATACCACCAAAATAAAGCTTTATCTGTCTCAAAAAATGCTAAAAAAATTCATATGGGTACAGTGTTGCATGACCGCGCAATTGTCATTCAAAATGTGATAGCGCTGAAAGCTGAAAATTGGCCTGGACAGGAAGGGGATGGAAGTGTCCGGACTGGAAGGGGATGGAAGTGTCCGGACTGGAAGGAGGTGAAAGTGTCCGGACTGGAAGGGGGTGAAAGTGTCCGGACTGGAAGGGGGTGAAAGTGTCCGGACTGGAAGGGGATGGAAGTGTCCGGACAGGAAGGGGGTGAAAGTGTCCGGACAGGAAGGGGATGGAAGTGTCCGGACAGGAAGGGGGTGAAAGTGTCCGGACTGGAAGGGAGTGAAAGTGTCTGGACTGGAAGGTGGTGAAAGTGTCCGGACAGGAAGGGGATGGAAGTGTCCGGACTGGAAGGGGGTGAAAGTGTCCGGACTGGAAGGGGGTGAAAGTGTCCGGACTGGAAGGTGGTGAAAGTGTCCAGACAGGAAGGGGGTGAAAGTGGCCGGACAGGAAGGGGATGGAAGTGTCCGGACAGGAAGGGGGTGAAAGTGTCCAGACAGGAAGGGGGGGGAAAGTGTCCGGAACAGGGGCGGACTGACCATTCGAGCACTCGGGCACTGCCCGAGGGCCCAGGGTCAGTCGGGGGCCCCATGAGATGCTCCTGGTACCTTTCATTGGCTTTTTCATAGGCTTTTTTGGGTGTGGGCGAGGACACAGGGGCCCCATGATCCCCTATTGCCCGGGGGCCCCATGAGTTGTCAGTCCACCCCTGGTCCGGACTTGAAGTGGTTAAAGTGAGATTAGCTCCGAATCCTATTCATATTGTAATGGCCGTATCTTGTATCTAAACTTGTTACTACGTTTACGACCTTGTTAAATGTTTCTGTCTTTCATCAATCATGTTGGCACGGTGTCATGTGGGTGACATTTTGCATGATTACATATAAATTATGTGTCCGTATTTATCCACTGTGGACTGTTTTTCCTATCAGACTTGTGGAACCAGTCCGTGTTCTGAAGATCATAACTTGTCATGTTATCTTTACAGGTGACAGTTATACTCATGTTCCCTGCCAAATCTGCATAGCAAATGGTTGAAGACAACTGAGAACCTGTTTTACAGTAGATGCCAACCCAAGCTGAATTAAGTTTGCTTAAAGGAGAAGTACATCCAAAGCTCTTTCGGCTGTCCTTCACCTGTGGATTGCAGGAGTGAAGTTCGTTCTGCACGTTCCGTTCATTCTGTGACCCATTTTCAGCTGAAGCCCCCTGTCGTCTGATGTCACTCAGCCGGTCCAGCCTGGGGAAAGATCCCGACTTTACACGTTTAAAAGCGTTTTGCGTTTGAAATGCTGATAAAATCGACTGCTGAACGCACGTTTTCTGCGTTCAAAAAAACCGTCTGTAAACTCAAATGCCTGGAAACGGCTGGAAACGATGATGTGTACACAGACACATAGGAAAACATTAGGGAGAGTTCAGAGGCTGCTGAAACAAAAACGCAGAAAGTCTCCTCAACGTCAGTTTATCAGCTGCAGTGTACATGAGCCTTAAAGTCGCTGAGAGCCTGAGCTAGCTGCTCCTTCCTCCTTCACAGCCCAGGGTTCCAGTGAGCAACACCAAGCTGTGCCGGGGAATAAAGTCCTTACAGGATGTCTCCAACTTACAAGCCGACCTCTATGCTCTGTGTAATTGGGGGACTATGGGGCCAATGAGGTTTAATGTTGATAAATGTAAGGTTCTGCACTTGGGGGCTAAGAATATGCATGCATCATACATACTAGGGGGGGTACAACTGGGGGGGTCAATGGTGGAGAAGGATCTGTGGGGGGTCAATGGTGGAGAAGGATCTGGGGGATTCAATGGTGGAGAAGGATCTGGGGGGGTCAATGGTGGAGAAGGATCTGGGGGTTCTGGTAGATCACAAGCTTAATAATGGCAGCAATGCCAAGCTGCGGGTTCTAAGGCGAGCAAAATCCTCTCTTGTATTAGGAGAGATATAGACTCCAGAGAGAGAGAGATGTAACCCCCCCCCCCCGGTACAAATAATTAGTAAGACCTCATCTGGAATATGCTGTTCAGTTTTGGGCACCAATTCACAAAAAGAACATTGGGGAACTGGAGAAAGTACAGAGAAGGGCAACCAAACTGATACGAGGCATGGAGGAGATCAGCTATGAGGAAAGATTAGAGGAACTGAATGTATTCTCTACTGAGAAGAGGAGATTAAGGGGGATATGATCTCCATGTATAATACATAAGGGGGGATATGATCTCCATGTATAATACATAAGGGGGGATATGATCTCCATGTATAATACATAAGGGGGGATATGATCTCCATGTATAATACATAAGGGGGGATATGATCTCCATGAATAATACATAAGGGGGGGATATGATCACCATGTATAATACATAAGGGGGGATATGATCTCCGTGTATAATACATAAGGGGGGGTTATGATTACCGTGTATAATACATAAGGGGGGATATGATCACTGTGTATAATACATAAGGGGGGATATGATCTCCATGTATAATACATAAGGGGGGGATATGATCTCCATGTATAATACATAAGGGGGGATATGATCACTGTGTATAATACATAAGGGGGGATATGATCACTGTGTATAATACATAAGGGGGGATATGATCACTGTGTATAATACATAAGGGGGGATATGATCTCCATGTATAATACATAAGGGGGGGATATGATCTCCATGTATAATACATAAGGGGGGATATGATCTCCATGTATAATACATAAGGGGGATATGATCTCCATGTATAATACATAAGGGGGGGATATGATCTCCATGTATAATACATAAGGGGGGATATGATCTCCATGTATAATACATAAGGGGGATATGATCTCCATGTATAATACATAAGGGGGGGTTATGATCACCGTGTATAATACATAAGGGGGGATATGATCACTGTGTATAATACATAAGGGGGGATATGATCTCCATGTATAATACATAAGGGGGGATATGATCTCCATGTATAATACATAAGGGGGGATATGATCTCCATGTATAATACATAAGGGGGATATGATCTCCATGTATAATACATAAGGGGGATATGATCTCCATGTATAATACATAAGGGGGGAGTATGATCTCCATGTATAATACATAAGGAGGGATATGATCTCCATGTATAATACATAAGGGGGGATATGATCTCCATGTATAATACATAAGGGAGGGATATGATCTCCATGTATAATACATAAGGGGGGATATGATCTCCATGTATAATACATAAGGGAGGGATATGATCTCCATGTATAATACATAAGGGGGGATATGATCTCCATTTATAATACATAAGGGGGGATATGATCTCCATGTATAATACATAAGGGGGGTATGATCTCCATGTATAATACATAAGGGGGGATATGATCTCCATGTATAATACATAAGGGGGGATATGATCTCCATGTATAATACATAAGGGGGGGATATGATCTCCATGTATAATACATAAGGGGGGATATGATCTCCATGTATAATACATAAGGTGGATATGATCTCCATGTATAATACATAAGGGGGGGATATGATCTCCATGTATAATACATAAGGGGGGGGGGGGTATGATCTCCATCTATAATAAATAAGGGGTGATATGATCTCCATGTATAATAAATAAGGGGTGATATGATCTCCATGTATAATACATAAGGGGGGATATGATCTCCATGTATAATACATAAGGGGGGATATGATCTCAACGTATAATACATAAGGGGGGGGATATGATCTCCATGTATAATAAATAAGGGGGATATGATCTCCATGTATAATACATAAGGGGGATATGATCTCCATGTATAATACATAAGGGGGGATATGATCTCCATGTATAATACATAAGGGAGGGATATGATCTCCATGTATAATACATAAGGGGGGATATGATCTCCATGTATAATACATAAGGGGGGATATGATCTCCATGTATAATACATAAGGGGGGTATGATCTCCATGTATAATACATAAGGGGGGATATGATCTCCATGTATAATACATAAGGGGGGATATGATCTCCATGTATAATACATAAGGGGGGGATATGATCTCCATGTATAATACATAAGGGGGGATATGATCTCCATGTATAATACATAAGGGGGGATGTGATCTCCATGTATAATACATAAGGGGGGATATGATCTCCATGTATAATACATAAGGGGGGATATGATCTCCATGTATAATACATAAGGGGGGATATGATCTCCATGTATAATACATAAGGGGGGGATATGATCTCCATGAATAATACATCAGTGGTTCATATAGTGAACGCAGTGTAGAGCTATTCCCCCTGAGGTCATCACAGAGGACAAGGGGGCGCTCTTTACATCTGGAGGAAAATAAATTTAATCTCCAAACACGGAAAGGTTTCTTCACAGTGAGAGCTGTGAGAATGTGGAATAGACTCCCTCCAGAGTTGGTTGTGGCCAGCTCAGTGGATTGCTGTAGGAAAGTCCTGGATTCTTTCTTGGATACACAGAATATAACTGGATATAACATTTATAGGTAAAGGTGATCCAGGGAATATGCCTCTCGGGGGATCAGGAAATAATTTTTTTCCCTGCAGCAGCAAATTGGATAGTGCTTTGCTGTTTTTTTTTGCCTTCCTCTGGATCAACTGTGGGTGTAGGATTATAACTTTTTTTTTTTAAATGGTTGAACTGGATGGACTTTTGTCTTTTTTCAGCCAGACTAACTATGTAACTATGTAACTCTGACCCGTCCTTAGACAACAGACATCTGCCATTCAGGCCACCTGCAGGCCTTTTGTCCTCCTCCACCTCACCTAGTACAGCAATTGCCTGAGAATCTCTCAGAAGTTCAAAACAAAGAGCCAAACATCATATATAGTAGTTTTTGTTACTGTGTGACAGCTTCCTGTCATCTTTAATGAAAAAATATAGTTCGCTATTTAAGCTACAAAAACTTGAAAGCCGCTCCAGTAAAAGTGAGATACGGCCTCAATAAAGTCTCTGCTAACAAAAGAGAGTACAAAGTACCATAGTACATCTACTTTCATGGCGTATTTTATAGTACAATCTGGAGGCACACATAGCTTTATTGTCCTGTCCAAATGGCTCTGCTTTGGGCTTATAATACAGACAGCAATGCGAAATGTGCCCTGACCCGTTGCAACTAATAGGAACTCATGTTGTCCTCTACATGTTGGAATTTATTTTATTAACATTAGACTGAGATCTAATTGGTTCTTGTTGGTTACTGTTGTTTGAATGACATCAGTGCTATTTTAATGCGTTTTTATAAGAACTCTGCCTATAAAGCCCAATTCCAGGTTGCCCACTCCTCATATTTCCTATCCATCTACTTTCTGTTACAGCCTGGTCTGCTATGGCCAGTTCTGCTGCCAGATCTACTGTACTACCAGTAAAGACTTGCTTCCTGTACACCCCAGCACCTTCTTTACACAGCTGCCTCTTCGACTCTCCAGGCATCAACCCATTTTCATGTCCATGAGTACCTGTTGGGTGACCCAGGGATAGTTTGCACCTAAGTCAAAATTCCTTTGAGGAGGTCCCTGGCAGAACACCAGCTATCTCTTAGATTTCACCGTATGAAAAGGTGAAAGGCTTGAACAATGGGCACTGGAAGAGAGGAACACACACTGAGGCAAGGATCAACTTCCACACTCAGGGACAGCTCAAGGTACGGTCTTTCCCTGCAGATTATGAAAGTATGCTTGAGCCAGACATATATGCTCACCCCAGTTGACTATGCCTATCAGGGATCTTCTTTAAACCAAGGACAGTAAGCTGGAATCTTCAGAAGACTTGCAAGTCCATTTGATTCAACATAGACCAATATTGGATTCTCGCTTAGACCATCTACAAGTCTTTCTGGGCTCCTTGACTACCTCTGCTATGCTTAAGCTGCTTGTCAAGGCTACACCGCAACCTAGCTCTTCTTCTTCCTCTTCAGTGCTACATATTCCTCCACCACCTTATTACTCTATTGGTCCTAAAGCTTACAGGGGCCTCCTCAATCAGTACAGAGCCCATATTGAGTTACTGCTGCAGCATTTTCCTACACAACGCTTTATGGTTGCTCATGTGATCTCCCTTTTTGCCTGAGACACCTTGGACTGGGCCTCGCCTCTCTGTTCATTTGTGCAACTTTCTGTACTTGCAGGCCGCCTTTTGTCATACATTTGACAAGCCTGGGTGAGTGTTCTCTTCCATGGATTTCCTCTTATGAATACATCAAGATTGTTTTTCAGCATGTTAAACAATTATGGATCCTGGCAGCTGCATTAGCCTGGAAAGATGAGACCATTATGGCTACTTTTTGGAAGGGTCTTTCGTATTGAGTTAAGGTTAAGATCTTTCCTCCTCCGTAGATGACTTTGTTTCCCTCACCATCTGAATTTATACTCAGTTCCAGGAAAATTTGCAGGAGCAAAGCTGCTAGTGATGCCCCTTACCTGTTCCTTGGCATCCACTCCTGAAAACTTGGATACACCTTGGCAAGCACTATTTTTCATGAATCCAATGCAACTAGGCCAAACTTTCTTATCTTTGGAGGAAAGGTATTAACATTGGTCTGACACTGACATAGGTCTCTGCATGTATTAAGGAGGGAATGGGCATTTTCTTAGTCAATGTTCCCTGTGAATGGGAAACTCCCAGGCGTAGTTTGTCTTGGATGGGGCTTATTGGATCAATCTCCTTCTCATTCTTCTCCTTGCCAACTCACTCACTGACTGTCAATCTCCAT
The DNA here is from genome assembly GCF_062004578.1 of Staurois parvus. NCBI lineage: Eukaryota > Metazoa > Chordata > Amphibia > Anura > Ranidae > Staurois > Staurois parvus. Next base: position 794,599 of record NW_028319017.1, read on the forward strand.
GCCATGCCTTTGTTGATTCAGTTTCTGGGGTTAATTTCATTGGGGCATCTCAAGCTCAAGAGCTGTCTTGGATTGGAAGCCATCCCCACACCTCTGTCGATCTCAGGCATTGAGGGCTCTTTGCCACCTTATGGTTTTATATATCAACAGACTCTATCTTTAATGTCCATCAGAGTTCTGCATAGGTAAACCCTTTCTAGTGCTGCCAAAGGCAGTCTCTTCCATCAATTTGGGCCTACCTTGACTACAGAGGCATTCTCCAACCTTTAACTGGTCTACTCTTGAGTTTCTGTCTTCTTGTTGATCTCAATGTCTTCATTTGTTCAGATTACTAAATTAGCACCACTGGCCTATGCCACTATCACCCTCTGCCATTTATGTGGACTTCTCTGATGTCCATAAGAAATACACAACTGACACCTTGACTGTGCCATTGACCTTATTCTTGAGAAATCTTGCCAGTTAGAACCTACCTTTTGAATTCCTGAAATTCAAGCCATGTCCCCTTATACTTCTAAAATTTTGAAAAAATGCTTAATTCATAAATCTACCTCTCCCCTGGAAATTGTTTTTTTCTTCTTTGTTTCAAAGAAAGACAGAATTCTAAGACCTCACATAGATGATGGAGACTTGAAGTGTTCACCAGACCCTGTATACCCGAGTCCCTGTTGGGATAATCCTATAGGGGGGTGAGGGACATTCTAGCGCTGGAGAATTTGACCGACATGTTTCGCGATGACAGTCGCTTCCTCAGGGGCTAATTGTATATCTAAAAGAGATACATATACTTAGATAAACAAACCAACCATAAAACATTGTGAAAGACTTGTAAATGTGTTGTTAGAATAATAAACTTACAAACGAAATTGTTATGTCTACGCTTTATCACTGGTTGGTTCTCGGCAACATATGGCGGGCTTTGGAACATTCATTGTGGGGATACTGTATGACTAGTTTTTTATTTAATGGCTTATATCTGACTAAATGTCAAACAAAGAAATACTTATTTTATCAATTTGTGTATGTAGTTTCTGTGCCCATAAAGTCCATTCATCGAATTCTTTTTTTTGAATAGCAAATATTAGGACGTGGCACTGTTGTATATATATTGGGTGTGACCCATCATTTGAGGGTACCCCAGTCTTCCCTCATACAATTCATTCCACTATAGTCGTGCCATAGTCCACTACAGTTCTGCTACCATCCTGCTGTAATTAACTACAGTCCTGTTGTGGTCAGTACAGCCACAGTTCAGCCACAGTCCACTGCTCTCCTGCTGATGTCAATCCAGCTACTGTCACAGTCAGCCCTACTATGGCCCACTATGGTTCTTCTGCCAGACCTACTACCAGTAAAGCCTGGCTTCCAGTGCGCTCTAGCACCTACTTTATGCAACCCCTGTCTTGTACTCTCCAAGCACCTGTCTTTGCATTCATGACGTGAGTATCAGTTGGCTGACCTAAGAATAGTTTGTACCTAAGTCCAAACTCCTATGATTTGGTCCTTGGTGGAACACAAGATATCTCCGAGGTAAGAGTTTACTTCCAGGCTCCAAGACAACTTGAAATGAGGTCTATTTCTGCAGATCATGACAAGGTGAAAGACAATAGGATACATCAACGCAGGACACAGCAGCCAAAAGAATGTTTTGCAAACGTATGCAGAATCTGAAGGACCCCTATCAGGGAACATAGTTATGGGGATCCAGGGCATATATATATATATATATATATATATATATGTATGTATATATATATGTATATATATATATATATATATCTACATATACTTCATATATTATATTATATAAAGTATTTCCCAGAAGTGAGTGCACCCCTCACATTTCTGTAAATATTTGATTCTATCTTTTCATGGGACAACAATGAAGAAATGACACTTTGCTACAATGTGACGTAGTCAGTGTACAGCTTGTATAACATGGAAATTTGCTGTCCCCTCAAAATAACTCACCACACCTTCATTAATGTCTAAACCGCTGGCAGCAAAAGTGAGTCCACCCCTAAGTGAAAATGTCCAAATTGGGCCCAAAGTGTCAATATTTTGTGTGGCCGCCATTATTTTCCAGCACTGCCTTAACCCTCTTGGGCATGGAGGTCACCAGAGCTTCACAGGTTGCCACTGGAGTCCTCTTCCACTCCTCCATGATGACATCAAAGAGCTGGTGGATGTTAGAGACCTTGCACTTCTCCACCCTGTTCTGAGTGGAACCTGTCTTGTTAAATCACTGTATGGTCTTGGCCACCATGCTGCAGCTCAGTTTCAGGGTCTTGGCAATCTTCTTATAGCCTCGGCCATCTTTATGTAGATCAACAATTCTTTTTTTCAGATCCTCAGAGAGTTTTTTGCCATGAGGTGCCATGTTGAACTCCCAGTGACCAGTATGAGAGAGTGAGAGCAATAACACCAAATGTAACACACCCACTCCCCATTCACACCTCAGACCTTGTAACACTAACGAGTCACATGACACCGAGGAGGGAAAATGGCTAATTGGGCCCAATTTGGACATTTTCACTTAGGGGTGGACTCAATTTTGTTGCCAGCAGGTTAGACATTAATGGCGGTGTGTTGAGTAATTTTGAGGGGACAGAAAATTTACATGTTATACAAGCTGTACACTGACTATGTCACATTGTAGCAAAGTGTCATTTCTTCAGTGTTGTCACATGAAAAGAATCAAATATTTACAGAAATGTGAGGGGTGGACTCACTTCTGGGAGATACTGTATATAGAGCATTTACATCTCCATATTCCATATTCATGAATGTTACCTGTGTAGCGATCAATCATCGAGTTCTATACAGGGATCTCTGCAATGTTGCACACCCATATTTATGTAGTACCACACCGTCTACAAGGTCATACAAGTAATTACAAGTC
>NW_028319019.1:357500-405000 GCF_062004578.1 Staurois parvus
AATAATAATAATACAAAATACTACTACAACTAATAATAATGATAATAATAATAATAATACAAAATACTACTACAGCTAATAATAATGATGATAATGAAAATAATAATAATAATATTAATAACAACAATAATAATAATAATAATAACACTAATACAAAATACTACTACAACTAATAATAATGATAATGAAAATAATAATAATAATAATAATAATACAAAATACTACTACAACTAATAATAATGATAATGAAAATAATAATAATAATAATAATAATACAAAATACTACTACAACTAATAATAATGATAATAATAATAATAATACAAAATACTACTACAATAATAATGATAATGAAAATAATAATAATAATAATATTAATAACAATAATAATAATAATAATGATAATATTAATAACAACAATAATAATAACACTAATATAAAATACTACTACTATTATTAATATTAATAATAATACAAAATAATCATCATCATCATCATCGCTTATTCTATTTGTATTCTCTATTTTTATTCCTTATTTTTTTTTATAAGTCATTTTTTATTATCTATTATTAAAGCTAATATGAAAACATACAGTTTTCACCCCGTGGAAAGGGTGCTCTTACATGGCCATGTGGTTTAACATGTACTTAGTAACAAACAAGCAAGTTACCATCCAGCTCTAGCTAACATGTTTTATCTACTTGCCTACCAGGGCAATGATTTCATTTTTTACACAGGTTACCCACATGGAAAAAAAATATATTTGAAATATATTTTTAAAATATTGTTCCCAAATATATTGCCATATATTTGAAATGCTACAATTTTGACCATAATCAATATATTTCAAAATATATTTTTAAAAAAATCTGAAGAATATATTTTTGCGTTACGCCACTGTCACATGGCAGTGTGCACTAATCAGGGAAAGAGCTTGCACTGATCCCTAAAGGTATATTGGAAGCCGCAGTGAGTCAATCTGAAGTCCGCACTGTTCATTTCAGGAAGGTGGAAAAATTCTACTCACTGTATTCCTAGGGCTAGTATTCCTTCCACCCAACTTCCTGTACGATGCGCTGACCCCTTACGCGTTACGCCACTGTCTCATGGAGAGGGATTTACTATAGAGGATTGGCGTGAAGCACAAGATTGACCCTGGACCTGGCAATGGCGGGACAAAGGGCCAAAATGAGGGATCGTTCTGGCAAACCCGCGCCAGTTGGCCTGAAGGCCATTGTAAGCTACCCTAGCATCTGTAATGATCCAATCACTGCGACTTTTACTGGACAGCTTGGCCCACATGTATAGCCATAAATAAAGGCATTTGAAATATACAAATATTAATTCATATACTGAATACTATAATTACAGATAATAACAACATACAGTTACCAGAATACATAGTCTGGCTGAAAAAAGACAAAAGTCCATCCAGTTAAACCATAAAAAAAAAAGCTATAATCCTACACCCACAGTTGATCCAGAGGAAGGCAAAAAAAAACCAGCAAAGCATCATCCAATCTCCTCCTGCAGGGAAAAAATTCCTTCCTGATCCCCCGAGAGGCAATCGGATATTCCCTGGATCAACTTTCCCTATAAATGTTATATCCAGTTATATTCTGTGTATCCAAGAAAGAATCCAGGACTTTTCTACAGCAATCCACTGAGCTGGCCACAACCAACTCTTGAGGGAGTCTATTCCACATTCTCACAGCTCTTACTGTGAAGAAACCTTTCCGTGTTTGGAGATTACATTTCTTTTCCTCCAGACGTAAAGAGCGCCCCCTTGTCCTCTGTGATGACCTCAGGGGGAATAACTACACCGAGTTCACTATATGAACCACTGATGTATTTATACATGGAGATCATATCCCCCCTTATGTATTATACATGGAGATCATATCCCCCTTATGTATTATACATGGAGATCATATCCCCCTTATGTATTATACATGGAGATCATATCCCCCCTTATGTATTATACATGGAGATCATATCCCCCCTTATGTATTATACATGGAGATCATATCCCCCCTTATGTATTATACATGGTGATCCTATCCCCCCTTATGTATTATACATGGAGATCATATCCCCCTTATGTATTATACATGTATATCATATCCCCCCTTATGTATTATACATGTATATCATATCCCCCCTTATGTATTATACATGTATATCATATCCCCCCTTATGTATTATACATGGATATCATATCCCCCCTTATGTATTATACATGGTGATCATATCCCCCCTTATGTATTGTACATGGAGATCATATCCCCCCTTATGTATTATACATGGAGATCATTTCCCCCCTTATGTATTATACATGGTGATCATATCCCCCTTATGTATTATACATGGAGATCATATCCCCCTTATGTATTATACATGGAGATCATATCCCCATTATGTATTATACATGGAGATCATATCCCCCCTTATGTATTATACATGGAGATCATATCCCCCCCCCTTATGTATTATACATGGAGATCATATCCCCCCTTACGTATTATACATAGAGATCATATCCCCCCTTACGTATTATACATGGAGATCATATCCCCCCTTATGTATTATACATGGAGATCATATCCCCCCTTATGTATTATACATGGAGATCATATCCCCCCTTATGTATTATACATGGAGATCATATCCCCCCTTATGTATTATACATGGAGATCATATCCCCCTTATGTATTATACATGGAGATCATATCCCCCCTTATGTAATATACATGGAGATCATATCCCCCCTTATGTATTATACATGGAGATCATATCCCCCTTATGTATTATACATGGAGATCATATCCCCCCTTATGTATTATACATGGAGATCATATCCCCCCTTATGTAATATACATGGAGATCATATCCCCCCTTATGTATTATACATGGAGATCATATCCCCCCTTATGTAATATACATGGAGATCATATCCCCCTTATATATTCAATGGTTGGCAGATTACAATATCCATCCCCACCAAGCTAATGATCATGTTGGGTCATGACTGGTTACAATGTTCGTCATCGATTGCCTAATCACGGTGACACTGTATGACACATCTTATGACTCAGGACGATCGGGATCCCGGTTACATTCTTTACCGCACACATTACGCTTTTATTGAAGCATTAGACGCCAGCACGCCGCCATTTATTTGTATAGCGTCGCTCGATGCAGATGTGGGGTTTTCTTCAACGTTCCTGCCAAATGTGAAATGATCTCTCTATCCGCCGGTTTAATCAGCTCTAATTGTTCCGACATTTATCTTATTCTGCGATTCACAAACATTCTTTCCCTCCGCCGGCCCGCGCTTTTATCATTCTATTTGTTTCGCCTCCCCAACGAAGACGATTGCCAAAGCAAATCCCTCTTAGAACTTCTCTGCGAATACGATACGGGAGAGGGCTGGAAGACGTCCAGATGACTGTGCCAGCTACGCTAATCCATGGCTGCTAAGGACGCCTGGATGAATTGCAGATTCGGCGTATGCCTTCCTGCATGGCAATTGCTTCGACGGCGACGTTTCGGGGCCCGGGATGGGACAAGGGACGCGTCTGCACGTCACCGCGGGAAGCTCGGCTGTCATCTCCGCAAAAAGCACATCTGAAATGATTACCGGAACATCTACTTAAAAGTCATGTGTGACTTCATAGTCACCTTTTTGCTACTTTGTACTTTCTTTTAACTGTTAACTTTTAACTTGTTAATATTTTAACAAGTAGGAAATTAAAGCGGAGTTCCGCTCACCATGTCAAAAAATAAAAGTCAGCAGCTACAAAAACTGTATCTGCTGACTATTAAAAGACAACCACTTACCTGTCGCTCGGTCCGGTGGTGTGTCCCCCCGCAACCCGTTTCACCAGCCATCCTGGATTCCAGGAGGCTGGTATCTTCAGTGTGGGCACCCGGCTGTGAAGCCGCAAGCTGTCACAGCCGGGTGCCCACACTGAAGATACCAGCTTCCTGGAATCCAGGATGGCTGGTGAAACGGGTTGCGGGGGGACACACCACCGGACCGAGCGACAGGTAAGTGGTTGTTTTTTAATAGTCAGCAGTACCCACTGCGCATGTGCGAGAAATGCTGTGCTTTGTGAATGGTCCTGTAGTCATCCACTCCCTCATCATATCACGACTCGATTACTGCAACTCCCTCCTCACTGGCCTCCCTCACCACAGACTATCCCCGCTTCAGTCGATCCTGAATACGGCAGCCAGACTCATTCACCATACCAGGGGTGGACTGACCATTTGGAAACTCATGAGATGCCCCTGGTACCTTTTTCATAGGCTTTTTTGAGTTTGGGCAAGGACACAGGGGCCCCATGATTCCCTATTACCCAGGGCCCCATGAGTTGTCAGTCCGCCCCTGCACCATACCAACCACTCCGTTTCCGCCACCCCCCTCTGCCAATCCCTCCAACCCCTAACCCCAGACACTACTAAACAACTCATTCACTCCCTTATTATCTCACGACTTGACTACTGTAACTCCCTCCTCGCCGGCCTACCCCAACACAGGCTATCCCCCCTTCAGTCTATCCTGAATTCTGCGGTCAGACTCATCCACCTTACCAACCGCTCCGTATCCGCTACCCCCCTCTGCCAATCCCTCCACTGGCTTCCGATTGCTCAACGGATCAAATTCAAAATACTAACATTGACGTACAAAGCTGTCCATAACTCTGCCCCAAACTACCTCACCGACCTAATATCCAAATACCACCCAAAAAGCACTCTCCACTCCTCACAAGACCTCTTACTCTCTAGTTCCCTGGTCTCCTCCTCCCATGCCCACCTCCAGGACTTCTCCAGGGCTTCCCCCATCTTCTGGAACTCCCTACCCCAATCCATCAGACTATCACCTACTCTCCTCTCCTTTAGGCTCCCCTGAAACCCACCTCTTCAGGGAAGCCTACCCCACCCCCTGCTAATTGCCGATCTCCTCCACTCTTCCTACCACTCCATCCCCCACAGCTTTTCTTCCTGTACCACTATCCCCCCCACCCTAGATTGTAAGCTCCAAGGAGCAGGGCCCTCAAACAACTCATGTATCGCATTGTATTGTTATTGTACTGTCTCATGTATTGTCCCCCATTGTAATGTACAGCGCTGAGCAAACTATTGGCGCTTTATAAATACTGTATAATAATAATAGTCTTCTGGGACCCGTCACGTGTCCAAAAAAGACTACAGGGAAGGAGGGAGGACACATTCGGCTTCCAATCACCTAGTCCAGGGGTAGGCAACCTGCGGCTCTCTAGCTGTTGTGGAACTACATTTCCCATGAGGCATTGCAAAGATTACAAAACTGACAGTTACAGCTATGACTTGCAGAGGCATGATGGAACTTGTAGTCCTGCGGCTCTCAGGTTGCCTACCCCTGGCCTAGGCAATCAGAATGGAAATAGGAGTAGGTACCTGTCAAATTCGTGTACCCCCCCCCCCCCGCCCCCCCCAAAGGTGCCAGTCCTTAATGGGGAACAGTCCTTAAAGCGGGACTTCCCCTTTTGGGTGGAGCTCTGCTTTAAAATAAACAACTGGAAACAACAAAGATTGTACAAAAAGTCATACAAAAAGCTGACATAACTTTTTTTATTAACTTCCACAGTTTGTTCAAATTTCACACGTTGGTAGAGTAACTCTTCCTCTAGAGCGGGGGTGTCAAACTCAACTTCATCAGCATTATGGTTGCTCTCCAAAGGCTGGTTGTGTCTGTAAGACTAGATGTTTAGAGCACCCCACTCTCCCTTTACATCAGATATCAAGAGCCCCCCCACCACCACCATCAGAAGTCAAGAATCCCCCACCTTCCCTTACATCACTGTGCACCCCTCTTACCTTGTGCTGCTGCCAGGAGGAAGCTGGGTGTAGAGCTGGGAAGCAGATGGTGCAGGGTCTGGAGGAGGACCAGAGGAGGGCTGGAGTCAGCTGTTGGAGTCTGCTGGATGCTGAGACCAGGGAAAGCAGAGATAAGGGGGCTGCAACACATAAAGGTGCAGACGTTCTGTCCTCCTCTCTGCCCATGACTGTTGAGACAAGGTGGGGGTGAAGATGAGGGGGGTGCCGCAACTGCAGGAGAAGTGTGAGGGCTACATGAAATGGCCAGATTCAGCCCATGGGCCTTGTGTTTGACACGTGCTCTGTAGTAACCCGTCTTCTTCTTTTTCATAGCAGGTAAATAATGAATTCCAAGGGGTGCAATCAGGGGCGGACTGACCATTTGGAAACTCGGGCACTGCCCGAGGGCCGGGGTCAGTAGGGGGCCCCATGAGATGCCCCTGGTACCTTTTTCATAGGCTTTTTTTTTTAGTTTGGGCAAGGACACGGGGCCCCATGATCCCCTATTGCCTGGGGGCCCCATGAGTTGTCAGTCCGCCCCTGGGTGCAATCTGTCCGACATTCACACAAGGCTGCAGAATGTTTATGGAGATGACACCACTGACAAGAGTCAACAATGACAACATATTGTTCTTATCAATGGTGTCATAGCTTTCTGTAGATGTCAGACAGACCGCACCCCCCCTTCATCAGAACTCAATGAGGGCACGTTGCTTCAGCTTGGAATCTATTATTTGCCTGTGTAGCACCCTCCTGGGTAGCTATGGGGAACTAGTGGATTGTTTTTTAGTTAGAGTCTGAATAGTATCCTGGTGGAATAGCCAGAGGGGGCCACATTTTGGTCAGGGCTCTGCAGACCATGTCTCTGGAACTTCCCTCTGAATTAGAGCAGCTTTTCTCAACAAGGGTGCCCAGGCACCCTGGGGTGCCTTGAGGTTTATTCAGGGGTGCTTTGGCAAAATGTTTAAAAATTGCCCAAAATATGTACAGTATACAAGCCAGCGGGTGGAACAAGCCTGCATTTTAGTTACACAAAGCCACAAATTTTCATTGTGCACCATTACGACCTTCTAGTGTCCACGTCCCGACAACCAATGACATCATCAGTTGATAAGGAGAATGTTAGCTGCCTTCACAGCATCCTAGTTTGACCCTCCCCTGACCTTCTCCATCAGTGCTGGGGTCACATAGTTTTTCACATTTTAGAATGCGGTACCCTTTTAAAATTATGGACAGGCTGGAGGCACCCTATTTTAGAATGGGGTGCCTCAAGACTGTCCGTAATTTTAAAGGGTGCCCCGGGATTGTCCATAATTTTAAAGGGTGTCTTGGGACTGTCCATAATTTTAAAGGGTGGCTTGACTTAAAAAAGGTTGAGAAACACTGATTTGGAGACTTGGAGAAGTCTCTAGAATTCAGTGGGTGGTGGTGAGGAGTGGCTGGTCTGCATACTTAAGGGATCCTGGCCAATCCCCAAGCAGGAGGATAAGCATGGGGTCAGGACAGCCCTTAAGAGTGGCCAAGCCTGCTCAGCAGCAGGAGAGTTCAGGTGGAAGATGGAGTGAGCAAGCTGGTATGTGTGGAGCCTGGGAGGGAGTCCAGGAGAGGAGCTGGAAGGGAGGAACTCTCTGCCTCACTGTCCCCTGAGAAAGGACAACCTGGGAAGCAAGGAACGAGCCAGCCCAGCATGACGCCAGGAGGTAGCCACCAACCCTCAAGCTTGCAAGAGAGACTTAGTGAGTAGTCCTACACCCCCTGGGCCAGATAAGGGGAGATGGCATTCAGGTGGGAAACCTGACTAGCCCCATCTGGGACTGCTGATCTTAAAAGGCAGACTGTTGGTCCCGTTGCCCAGGAATTTCCTCAGGCAGCTGGTTGAAATGGCAATTTAATCTGGGGTTTGAGGTGGTACTCCAGGAGAGTGTGGAAAGCTGTCCATGAAGAGAAAACCATTCTAAGCATTTGTAAATAACTTCAAGAAGTTGTCCTCAGTTAAACAGTTCCTTGGACATCCCATGTATCCAGGGGCGGGAGCGGACTGACCATTCGAGCACTCGGGCACTGCCCGAGGGCCCGGGGTCAGTAGGGGGCCCCATGAAATGACCCAGTACCTTTTATAGACTTTTTAGGGTGTGCTTTGAGTGTGGGCAAGGACACAGGGGCCCCATGATCCCCTATTGCCCGGGGGCCCCATGAGATATCAGTCCGCCCCTGCATGTATCCCTCATCCCCATCCAAATTCAAATCCCCTGAAAAAAAAAAAAAAAAAAAACAAGTTCGAGGACTGTTTACTGTCTCTGGAGTGCAAGTTTGGAAGGAAAATCATGTGGCCTGGCTGTGCAGGACTACAGGGGGACCCAAATCCGCAACTGCAATGAAAAAGAAGAAGAGTTACTATAGAGAAAATGTTGCTCTACCAACATGTGATATCCTCTCCATGTATAATACATAAGGGGGGATATGATCTCCATGTATAATACATAAGGGGGGATATGATCTCCATGTATAATACAAAAGGGGGGGATATGATCTCCATGTATAATACATAAGGGGGGGATATTATCTCCATGTATAATACATAAGGGGGGGATATGATCTCCATGTATAATACATAAGGGGGGGATATGATCTCCATGTACAATACATAAGGGGGGATATGATCTCCATGTATAATACATAAGGGGGATATGATCTCCATGTATAATATATAAGGGGGGATATGATCACAATGTATAATACATAAGGGGGGATATGATCTCCATGTATAATACATAAGGGGGGATATGATATACATGTATAATACATAAGGGGGGATATGATCTCCATGTATAATACATAAGGGGGATATGATCTCCATCTATAATACATAAGGGGGGGATATGATCTCCATGTATAATACATAAGGGGGGATATGATCTCCATGTATAATACATAAGGGGGGGGGGTATGATCTCCATTTATAATACATAAGGGGGGATATGATCACCATGTATAATACATAAGGGGGGATATGATCTCCATGTATAATACATAAGGGGGATATGAGCTCCATGTATAATATATAAGGGGGGGATATGATCTGCATGTATAATACATAAGGGGGGGATATGATCTCCATGTATAATACATAAGGGGGGATATGATCTCCATGTATAATACATAAGAGGGGATATGATCTCCATTTATAATACATAAGGGGGGATATGATCTCCATGTATAATACATAAGGGAGGATATGATCTCCATGTATAATACATAAGGGGGGATATGATCTCCATGTATAATACATAAGGGGGGATATGATCTCCATGTATAATACATAAGGGGGGATATGATCTCCATGTATAATACATAAGGGGGGATATGATCTCCATGTATAATACATAAGGGGGTATGATCTCCATTTATAATACATAAGGGGGGATATGATCACCATGTATAATACAGAAGGGGGGATATGATCTCCATGTATAATACATAAGGGGGATATGATCTCCATGTATAATACATAAGGGGGATATGATCCCCATGTATAATACATAAGGGGGGATATGATCTCCATGTATAATACATAAGGGGGGGATATAATCTCCATGTATAATACATAAGGGGGGATATTATCTCCATGTATAATACATAAGGGGGGGATATGATCTCCATGTATAATACATAAGGGGGGATATGATCTCCATGTATAATACATAAGGGGGGATATGATCTCCATGTATAATACATAAAGAGGGATATGATCTCCATGTATAATACATAAGGGGGGATATGATCACCATGTATAATACATAAGGGGGGATATGATCTCCATGTATAATACATAAGGGGGGATATGATCTCCATGTATAATACATAAGGGGGGATATGATCTCCATGTATAATACATAAGGGGGGGGGGATATGATCTCCATGTATAATAAATAAGGGGGGATATGATCTCCATGTATAATACATAAGGGGGGATATGATCTCCATGTATAATACATAAGGGGGGATATGATCTCCATGTATAATACATAAGGGGGGATATGATCTCCATGTATATTACATAAGGGGGGATATGATCTCCATGTATAATACATAAGGGGGATATGATCTCCATGTATAAATACATAAGGGGGGGATATGATCTCCATGTATAATACATAAGGGGGGATATGATCTCCATGTATAATACATAAGGGGGATATGATCTCCATGTATAAATACATCAGTGGTTCATATAGTGAACTCGGTGTAGTTATTCCCCCTGAGGTCATCACAGAGGACAAGGGGGCACTCTTTCCATCTGGAGGAAAAGAAATGTAATCTCCAAACACGGAAAGGTTTCTTCACAGTAAGAGCTGTGAGAATGTGGAATAGACTCCCTCCAGAGTTGGGTGTGGCCAGCTCAGTGGATTTCTGTAGGAAAGTCCTGGATTCTTTCTTGGATACACAGAATATAACTGGATATAACATTTAGAGGTAAAGTTGATCCCGGGAATATCCGATTGCCTCTCGGGGGATCAGGAAGGAATTTTTTTTCCCTGCAGGAGCAAATTGGATCGTGCTTTCCTGGGATTTTTTTGCCTTCCTCTGGGTCAACTGTGGGAGTAGGATTTTTTTTTTTAATGGTTGAACTGGATGGACTTTTGTCTTTTTTCAGCCAGACTAACTATGTAACTATATTTGTGAATTTTGAATGACTTGTGTAAGTTAATAAAAAAGCTTTGTCTTTATCCAAGTAGTTGAATGAATCCAGCGCCCAAAGATGAAACATGATGATTCTTCCGTTCGTACAAATATGCTTCTGTGTATTCCTCCACCGTGTGTAATCAGCAATAAAGGCCTCCTACCAAATTTATTGGACCATTAAATTATAAATGGTCAAAATTGCTTTTGGGTCATACACCTCCCACCGTTCTTTTTCATAAGATCTGCAGGTCAGCGCACTCCCATTCAAAGCAGTTCATGGTTGAAAAAAGCATAGAAATGCTTCCATAGTATGGTGGGTTTAAAAAAAAATCCTTTATTGGACTACAGTATATAAAAAAAAGAATTTTGGTTGTTCAAGCGGACCACGCATAGAGCGCCACGAATGTGCGTGAGTGTGCACGAGCAACCTCATCAATGACAAACCTGAAGTCCCCCCCCCCCCCCCCCCCAAGATCTAAATCTGGCTCTGCTGCCCTCCATGGAAGCTAATGTGCTCTGTTAGCTTCTTCTGTGGACACAATGGCTGGGGAAAGTGACAGCAGAAACTGGAAGCGATGTTATACAGGTTGCTTTTGGGATCTTACTAGGTAGCAGAGATAAACAAAAGGAGGTTCACTTTTCTCCATCTGATGGAAAGCGTTGGATGCCGTGGTGTAAAGCACACCGCCACTGGACTCTAGAGCAGAGGAGACGTGTTCTCTTAGTGACCAATCATGCTTCTCTGTCTGGCAATCCGATGGACGTGTCTGGGTTTGGCAGTTGCCAGGAGAACGGTACTTGCCTGACTGCATTGTGCCAAGTGTAAAGTTTGGTGGAGGGGGGATGATGGTGTGGGGTTTTTTTTTTCAAGGGTTGGCCCCCTAGTTCCAGTGAAGGGAACTCTTAAAAGCGACATTTTGGACAATTTCATGCTCCCGACTTTGTGGGAAGAGTTCGGGGATGGCCCCTTCCTGTTCCAACATGACTGCGCACCAGTGCACAAAGCAAGGTCCATAAAGACATGGAGGAGCCAGTTTGGGGTGGAGGAACTTGACTGTCCTGCACAGAGTCCTGACCTCAACCCCATAGAACACCTTTGGGATGAATTAGAGCGGAGACTGTGAGCCAGGCCTCCTCCCCCGACATCAGTGCCTGACCTGACAAATGTGCTTCTGGAAGAATGGTCCAACCTTCCCATAGACACCCTCCTAAACCTTGTGGACGGCCTTCCCAGAAGAGGTGAAGCTGCTATAGCTGCAAAGGGCGGGGCCAACTCAATATTGAACCCTACGGACTAAGACTGGGGGGCCATTAAAGTTCATGTGCGTGGAAAGGGCGGGGCCAACTCAATATTGAACCCTACGGACTAAGACTGGGGCGCCATTAAAGTTCATGTGCGTGGAAAGGGCGGGGCCAATTCAATATTGAACCCTACGGACTAAAACTGGGGGGGCCATTAAAGGTCATGTGTGTGGAAAGGGCGGGGCCAACTCAATATTGAACCCTACAGGCTAAGACTGGGGGGGCCATTAAAGTTCATGTGCGTGGATAGGCCGGCGGTCCAATACTTTTGGCCATATAGTGTATCTTTATATTTAGAATCTGAAACATGTTTTTCAATGAAATAAACTGACCTCACAAATGTGCTTCTGGAAGAATGGTCCAACCTTCCCATAGACACCCTCCTAAACCTTGTGGACGGCCTTCCCAGAAAAGTTGAAGCTGTTATAGCTGCAAAGGGCGGGGCCAACTCAAAATTGAACCCTACGGACTAAGACTGGGGGGCCATTAAAGGTCATGTGTGTGGAAAGGGCGGGGCCAACTCAATATTGAACCCTATGGACTAAGACTGGGGGGCCATTAAAGGTCATGTGTGTGGAAAGGGGGGGGGGGGCTACTCAATATTGAACCCTACGGACTAAGACTGGGGCGCTATAGATGTTCATGTGCGTTGAAAGGGCGGGGCCAACTCAATATTGAACCCTACGGACTAAGACTGGGGGGCCATTAAAGATCATGTGCGTGGAAAGGGGGGGGGGGCTACTCAATATTGAACCCTACGGACTAAGACTGGGGCGCCATTAAAGTTCATGTGCTTGGAAAGGGCGGGGCCAACTCAATATTGAACCCTACGGACTAAGACTGGGGGGGCCATTAAAGGTCATGTGCGTGGAAAGGGTGGGGCCAACTCAATATTGAACCCTACGGACTAAGACTGGAGGGGGCCATTAAAGGTCATGTGCGTGGAAAGGGCGGGGCCAACTCAATATTGAACCCTACGGACTAAGACTGGGGCTCTGTTAAAGTTCATGTGCGTGGAAGGGGCGGGGCCAACTCCATATTGAACCCTACAGACTAAGACTGGGGGGCCATTAAAGTTCATGTGCGTGGATAGGCCGGCGGTCCAATACTTTTGGCCATATAGTGTATCTTTATATTTAGAACCTGAAACATGTTTTTCAATGAAATAAACTTTCTCGGCTCAGTAAAGACAAACAGTCACCGGTCAGTCCCTGGAAATGACAGTATTCAGGTACATCTCTGTCTCTCACAGGACGCACAGAGTAATACACGGGTTCCAGCGGCAGTAGCGGCAGAAAAGGTGACAGCCGCTTTGACAATGAATCATACTTAAAGCTGCCTGTCAGTCAGACAAAGGCGGTAATTTGTCAGCTGGGCTGCAGTTATTGCACTTTTAAACGGCGCTCATACATTTAGTTAAACGTTTTGTTGACATGACAGGGCCCATCGGAGTGTAAAATGTTAATTTTCTCCAGATTATTTATCAACGTGAAGCGGTGTTGTGACATCGAGTTATATATTTTTTGCTGTTGTCGTCAGATAGAATACGGCTTGGAGTTGTTGAATTTGCCATGCAAGCTAGCAGAACCTGATACAGCCTGGGAGAAAAAAAATTACATTTCGAATTGTGCAATGTTATTTCAAGTCAAAATGGGTCCCAAAGTTTCTAGAGGCAACATGGATGGAGGTAAGAATAATCTTCGGCTGGACGATCCCACATGGAAGAAAAATATCTTTGAAATATATTTTAACAATTCTATCCAAATATATTGACATACGGGTGAAACTCGTAAAAATGAGAATATGGTGCAAAAGTTCATTTATTTCAGTTATGCAACTTAAAAGGTGAAACTAATATATGAGACTCATTACATGCAAAGCAAGATAGTTCAAGCCGTGATTTGTCATCATTGTGATGATTATGGTTTACAGCTCATGAAAACCCTGGGGCTGTGGAGGATGGAGTGGTGGGAGGAGTGGAGGAAATCGGTTGTTAAGTGAGGGTGGGGTAGGCTTCCCTGAAGAGATGGGTTTTCAGGGTGCGCCTGAAGGTGAGGAGGGTAGGTGACAGTCTGATGGATTGGGGTAGGGAGTTCCAGGAGGATGGGGGAAGTCCTGGAGAAGTCCTGGAGTCGGGAGTGGGAGGAGGAGACCAGGAAGCTAGAGAGTAGGAGGTTCTGTGAGGAGCGAAGGGTACGGGTAGGGTGGTATTTGGGTATCAGGTCAGTTAGGTAGTTTGGGGCGGCGTTGTGAATGGCTTTGTAGGTCAGAGTTAGTCATTTGAATTTGATGCGTTGGGCAATCGGGAGCCAATGAAGGGATTGGCAGAGGGGGAGGCAGATGTGGAGCGGTTGGTGAGGTGGATGAGTCTAGTCGCTGAGTTCAGGATAGACTGGAGTGGGGATAGAGTTTGTTTGGGTAGGCCAGTGAGAAGGGAGTTGCAGTAGTCCAGACGTGAGATGAGGGAGTGGATGAGTTGTTTAGTAGTGTCTGGGGTGAGGAATATGCGTATCTTGGAGATGTTGCAGAGGTGGAGCCTGCATGACTTTGATAGTGATTGGACATGAGGTTGGAAGGAAAGGTTTGAGTCCAGGGTGACACCCATGACTTTGGCGTGTGGGTGGGATTGATGGTGGCGTTGCTAGTCGTGATGGAGAGGATGGGGGGGGGGCGCGGGCTTGGGGGGAAAACCAGGAGCTCGGTTTTGGACAGGTTTAACTTGAGGAAATGGAGCGACCATCCAGTCTGATATGTCGTTCATGAGGTGGGCGATGCGGGTGGAGAGAGAAGGGGTGAGGTGAGGGGTGGAGAGGTAAATTTGTGTGTCGTCGGTATAGAGGTGATAGTTGAAGCCGTGGGAGTGTATCACGGGAGTACGGGATATTCCCATGGTGGGTACAATCACAATGGCAGAGAAATTGCCAGGATATGAGAATTTTCTACCTTGCAGAGGGTCATGTAGGAGAATATAATAAGAAAGGAAGAGAGAAGGTCATGAGCAGAACATTTTGTACCTCATGGAGAGGGTCATGTTGGATGGTGTGATTTTCCACATGGTAGGGAGTGTAATGAGAATGTTATAGAGCATCAGTAGCCGAATATTTTCCACCTTACAGCTGGTCATGTTGAATGGTGTAATATCCCCATGGTGGGTTTAACCAAAAAGATAAGGAGAAGGTCATAAGCAGAATATTTTCGACCTCATTTGCTACTTTATGGAAGGTCATGTTGGAGGGTGTGATATCCCAGTATGGTGGAGTATAATCAGAAAGGTAGAGAGAAGGTCATGATCAGAACATTTTTTCCCTCATGAAGGGTCATGTTGGAGGGTATGATATCTCAGTGGTGGGGAGTATAATCAGAATGGTAGAGAAGGTCAGTAGGAATATATTTTCTACCTCATGGCTTGTTATGTTGGAGGGTGTGAAAACTCATGGTCAGAACATTTTCTCCCTCATGGAGGATGAAGTTGGAGGGTGTGATATCTCAGTGGTGTGGAGTATAATCAGAAAGGTAGAGAGAAGATCATGATCTGAACATTTTCGTCCTCATGGAGGGTCATGTTGGAGGGTAGGATATCTCAGTGGTGGGGATTGTAATCAGAAAGGTAGAGAGAAGATCATGATCAGAACATTTTCTCCCTCATGGAGGATCATGTTTGAGGGTATGATATCTCAGTGGTGAGGATTATAATCAGAATGGTAGAGAAGGTCAGTAGGAAAATATTTTCTACCTTATGGTTGGTCATGTTGGATGGCATGAAAACTCATGGTCAGAACATTTTCTCTCTCATGGAGATTCATGTTGGAGGGTGGGATATCCCAGTGCTGTGGAGTATAATCAGAAAGGTAGACAGAAGGCCAGTAGGAAAATATTTTCTACCTTATGGCTGGTCATGTTGGATGGTGTGAAAACTCATGGTCAGAACCAGGAGCGGACTGACAACTCATGGGGCCCCTGGGCAATAGGGGATCATGGGGCCCCTGTGTCCTCGCCCACACTCAAACCACACCCAAAAAAGCCTATGAAAGTTACCAGGGGCATTTCATGGGGCCCCCTACTTACCCCGGGCCCTCGGGTAGTGCCTGAGTTCCCAAATGGTCAGTCCGCCCCTGGTAAGAACATTTTCTCTCTCAAGGAGGGTCATGTTGGAGGGTGTGATATCTCAGTGGTGGGGATTGTAATCAGAAAGTTAGAGAGAAGGTCATGATCAGAATATTTTCTCTCTCAAGGAGGGTGATGTTGGATGGTGTGATATACTGTATCAGTGGTGGGGAGTATAATCAGAACGGTAGGGTGAAGGTCAGTAGGAAAATATTTTCTACCTTATGGTTGGTCATGTTGGATGGCATGAAAACTCATGGTCAGAACTTTGTCTCTCTTATGGAGGGTGATGTTGGAGGGAGGGATATCTCAGTGGTGGCGAGTATAATCAGAAAGGTAGAGAGAAGGTCATGATCAGAACATTTTCTCCCTCATGGAGGATCATGTTGGAGGGTGGGATATCTCAGTGGTGGGAAGTATAATCAGAAAGGGAGAGAGGAGGTCAGTAGCAGAACATTGTCTCCCTCATTGGAGGGTCATGTTGGAGGGTGGGATATCTCAGTGGTGGGGATTGTAATCAGAAAGTTAGAGAGAAGGTCATGATCAGAACATTTTCTCCCTCATGGAGGATCATGTTGGAGGGTGGGATATCTCAGTGGTGGGAAGTATAATCAGAAAGGGAGAGAGGAGGTCAGTAGCAGAACATTGTCTCCCTCATTGGAGGGTCATGTTGGAGGGTGGGATATCTCAGTGGTGGGGATTGTAATCAGAAAGTTAGAGAGAAGGTCATGATCAGAACATTTTCTCCCTCATGGAGGATCATGTTGGAGGGTATGATATCTCAGTGGTGGGAAGTATAATCAGAAAGGGAGAGAGGAGGTCAGTAGCAGAACATTGTCTCCCTCATTGGAGGGTCATGTTGGAGGGTTGGATATCTCAGTGGTGGGGATTGTAATCAGAAAGTTAGAGAGAAGGTCACGATCAGAACATTTTCTCCCTCATGGAGGATCATGTTGGAGGGTATGATATCTCAGTGGTGGGAAGTATAATCAGAAAGGGAGAGAGGAGGTCAGTAGCAGAACATTGTCTCCCTCATTGGAGGGTCATGTTGGTTGGTGTGATATCTCTTGTTGGTTGGTGGTAAGTACAACGAGAAAGACAGAGGTCAGTAGCAGAACATTTCCTACCGTATTGGAGGGTGTGAAATCCCCTAAGAAGACAATAAAGGTAAGAATATCTGCAGTAAATCAAATAACAAAAATAGAAAAGTCACCAAACTATCTTTTTTTTACTACAGTAATCACATTCTCGGGGGGTAAGATGTAAATGAATCATTTACCACTTAATTAGATGTTGTGTCTCTGTGATTTGTTTTCTGAATAAAAATATCTGTTTTTACAAATTAGTGCTTCATTTTGAATCCTTCAGAACAAGCCAAGCATTGATCATTTCTCAATAACTTTATTGAGACAACAGGTCCATCTAACCCTGTGAAGCTCCTCCCCCTTAGTCTTGCCAGCTGGAATCCTTCCTTCTGTTTATTTATTTAAAGAATTTCAGTCAAAATGAAAACCAAACTGCGCATTTTCCTACAACTGTCATTTTTTTGGATAGCTTTAATATACATAGAAACATAGAAAAGTGACGGCAGAAAAAGACTGAGTGGTCCATAGAGTCTGACTTTTTTTTATTTTTGTGTGGTTTTTTTTCAGAGGGGGGGTGGTTGTTTTTCTGTTTTGTGTTTTTTTGTTTTTTTTGGGGGGGTGTTTTTTTGTTTTGTGGTTTGTTTGTTTTTTTGGGGGGGTTGTTTGTTTTTTATGCTTTGTGTTTTTTTGTTTTTGTTTGTTTTTTGGGGAGGTGTTTTTTTTGGAAGGGGGGGTTCCTTTTTTGTTTTCGTGTGTTTTTTTTTTTTTTGCGGGGGTGTTTTTTTTTCTAACTTTTTTGTCTGACTGTAGATCTATGCGTGCCCCAAAATATGTGTTTTAAATGAACCTTAAATTTCATGTGCGCACATGACCCTGAGGCTATAAACCCTGGTGGGCTTTCCCTTTAGAAAGCCCAGCACTGCCTTCTGCTTTCAGTCAGACGCAGGGGCGGACTGACCATTTAGGCACTCGGGCACTGCCTGAGGGCCCGGGGTCAGTATGGGGCCCTTAGAGATGCCCCTGGTACCTTTCATAGGCTTTTTTGGGTGTGGTTTGAGTGTGGGCGAGGACACAGGGGCCCCATGATTTCCTATTGCCTGGGGGCCCCATGAGTTGTCAGTCTGCCCCTGGTCAGACGCTCGAGATGTTGCTGCGGTGGAGGAGGGGAGAGTGGTCTTCTTCCTCTCACACTCCAGCCCTGCTGTACAGGGATAGCAGGGGCCTGACACCAGGGAGCTGATACCGGGGGGCTGATATCAGGGGTCTGATACCAGGGGGCTAACACCAAGGGGCTGACACCAGGGGACCGATACCAGGGGGCCGACACCAGGGGGCCGACAACAGGAGGCTGATACCGGAGGGCTGATACCAGGGGGCTAACACCAGGGGGCTGATACCAGGGGGCCGACACCAAGGGGGCTGATACCAGGGGGCCGACAACAGGGGGCTGATACCAGGGGGCTGACACCCAGGGGCTGACACCAGGGGACTGACACCAGGGGGCTGATACCAGAGGGCTGACACCAGGGGGCTGATACCGGGGGGCCAACACCAGGAGGCTGATACCGGGGGGCCGACACCAGGAGGCCAATACCGGGGGGCTGATATCGGGGGGCTGACACCAGGGGGCTGATACCAGGGGGGCTGACACCTGGGGGCTGATACCAGGGGGGCTGATACCGGGGGGCTGATACCAGGGGGGCTGACACCGGGGGGCTGACACCGGGGCAGATTCACAAATTGGAATTCTTAATAAATCATAATTTTTAATAAAAATACAAAGTTGCATTTATTTATTTGCATTGTTTATTTCCGGAGTTCAGCTTTAAAGAGGAACTAAACCCTCCAATCAGGAACTATTTGTAATCCTTATGTGATTTCTGGCCTAGGCCAAGATGAAGAGAGGAGAAGAGAGGAGGAGGGGAGAAGGGGCTTTCTCAGCTAGGCACACCCTTTAGACTTTATTTCATGTTTCTCCAATTGTTTCCTAATTTCTGGCCTTGGCCAAAATGGAGTCCTCATGGGAGGAGGGGCTTTCTCAGGTAAGCACACTCTCCTGTCTGCATGAGCTAAGGGCAGATGGAATCCAGGAAGTAAATGTTACATGCTTTTTTATTTATATTTCTTCTGTTTCTGGTTTCTGGCCTAGGCCAAAATGATGTCATACATCCCAGGAGTCTTCTTGGGAGGAGTTGCTTTCTGGTTTCTGGCCTGGGACAAAATGAAATCTTCACGGGAGGAGGGGCTTTCTCAGCCAAGCACAACCTCCTGCCTAGATTTATTTACTTCCTGGTTTCTGGCCTAGGCCAAAATGATGTCATACATCCTAGGAGTCTTCTTGGGAGGAGTTGCTTTCTGGTGTCTGGCCTAGGCCAAAACTAAATCTTCATGAGAGGAGTGGCTTTCTCAGCTATGCACACCCTCCTGCCTGGATGTCTAACCTAAGGGCAGATGGATTTCAGGAAGTAAATGCTACATGAATCAACCATGCCCTTACTCAAGATGGCTGCAGCTAGAAATGCTAGGGAGGTATTTTTCAAAAACAAGGCATGGAGACGTGAATGGATGGGGGGGTTAAAGTTAATTAACCACTTCCAGTCCAGACACTTTCCCCCCCTTCCAGTCTAGACACTTTCCTCCCCTTCCAGTCCGAACACTTTCACCCCCTTCCAGTCTGGACACATCCCCCCCTTCCTGTCCAGAAACTTTCCTCCCCTTCCAGTCCAGACACTTTCACCCCCTTCCAGTCCTTACACTTTCCCCCCCTTCCAGTCCTGACACTTTCCTCCCCTTCCAGTCCGGACACTTTCACCCCCTTCCAGTCCGGACACTTTCCCCCCTTCCAGTCCGGACACTTTCACCCTCTTCCAGTCTGGACACTTTCACCCCCCTTCCAGTCCGGACACTTTCCTCCCCTCCAGTCCGGACACTTTCACCCCCTTCCAGTCCGGACACTTTCCTCCCCTTCCAGTCTGGACACTTTCACCCCCTTCCAGTCTGGACACTTTCACCCCCTTCCAGTCCGGACACTTTCACCCCCTTCCAGTCTGGACACTTTCCTCCCCCTTCCACTCCGGACACTTTCCTCCCCTCCAGTCTGGACACTTTCACCCCCTTCCAGTCCGGACACTTTCCTCCCCTCCAGTCTGGACACTTTCACCCCCTTCCAGTCCGGACACTTTCACCCCCTTCCAGTCCGGACACTTTCCTCCCCTCCAGTCTGGACACTTTCACCCCCTTCCAGTCCGGACACTTTCACCCCCTTCCAGTCCGGACACTTTCCTCCCCTCCAGTGTGGACACTTTCACCCCCTTCCAGTCCAGACACTTTCCTCCCCTCCAGTCTGGACACTTTCCTCCCCTTCCAGTCCAGACACTTTCACCCCCTTCCAGTCCGGACACTTTCCCCCCCTTCCAGTCCTGACACTTTCCTCCCTTTCCAGTCCGGACACTTTCACCCCCTTCCAGTCCCAACACTTTCACCCCCTTCCAGTCCAGACACTTTCCTCCCCTTCCAGTCCGGACACTTTCACCCCCTTCCAGTCCGGACACATTCCCCCCTTCCAGTCCGGACACTTTCACCCCCTTCCAGTCTGGACACTTTCACCCCCCTTCCAGTCCGGACACTTTCCTCCCCTCCAGTCCGGACACTTTCACCCCCTTCCAGTCCGGACACTTTCCTCCCCTTCCAGTCTGGACACTTTCACCCCCTTCCAGTCCGGACACTTTCACCCCCTTCCAGTCCAGACACTTTCCTCCCCCTTCCACTCCGGACACTTTCCTCCCCTCCAGTCTGGACACTTTCACCCCCTTCCAGTCCGGACACTTTCACCCCCTTCCAGTCCGGACACTTTCACCCCCTTCCAGTCCGGACACTTTCCTCCCCTCCAGTCAGGACACTCTCACCCCCTTCCAGTCCGGACACTTTCCTCCCCTCCAGTCCGGACACTTTCCTCCCCTCCAGTCTGGACACTTTCACCCCCTTCCAGTCCAGACACTTTCCTCCCCTCCAGTCTGGACACTTTCCTCCCCTTCCAGTCCTTACACTTTCACCCCCTTCCAGTCCGGACACTTTCCCCCCTTCCAGTCCGGACACTTTCCCCCCTTCCAGTCCGGACACTTTCCCCCCTTCCAGTCCTGACACTTTCCTCCCTTTCCAGTCCGGACACTTTCACCCCCTTCCAGTCCCAACACTTTCACCCCCTTCCAGTCCAGACACTTTCCTCCCCTTCCAGTCCGGACACTTTCACCCCCTTCCAGTCCGGACACTTTCCCCCCTTCCAGTCCGGACACTTTCACCCCCTTCCAGTCTGGACACTTTCACCCCCCTTCCAATCCGGACACTTTCCTCCCCTCCAGTCCGGACACTTTCACCCCCTTCCAGTCCGGACACTTTCACCCCCTTCCAGTCCGGACACTTTCCTCCCCTTCCAGTCTGGACACTTTCACCCCCTTCCAGTCCGGACACTTTCACCCCCTTCCAGTCCAGACACTTTCCTCCCCCTTCCACTCCGGACACTTTCCTCCCCTCCAGTCTGGACACTTTCACCCCCTTCCAGTCCGGACACTTTCACCCCCTTCCAGTCCGGACACTTTCCTCCCCTCCAGTCTGGACACTTTCACCCCCTTCCAGTCCGGACACTTTCCTCCCCTCCAGTCTGGACACTTTCACCCCCTTCCAGTCCGGACACTTTCACCCCCTTCCAGTCCGGACACTTTCCTCCCCTCCAGTCTGGACACTTTCACCCCCTTCCAGTCCGGACACTTTCACCCCCTTCCAGTCCGGACACTTTCCTCCCCTCCAGTCTGGACACTTTCACCCCCTTCCAGTCCGGACACTTTTACCCCCTTCCAGTCCGGACACTTTCACCCCTTCCAGTCCAGACACTTTCCTCCCCTTCCAGTCTGGACACTTCCCCCCCCCCCTTCCAGTCCGGACACTTCCCCCCCTTCCGGTCCAGACACTTTCACCCCCTTCCGGTCCGGACACTTTCACCTCCTTCTGGTCCGGACAATTTCACCCCCTTCCGATCCGGACACTTTCACCCCCTTCCGGTCCGGACACTTTCACCCCCTTCCGGTCCGGACACTTTCACCCCCTTCCGGTCCGGACACTTTCCCCCCCTTCCGGTCCGGACACTTTCACCTCCTTCCGGTCCGGACACTTTCACCCCCTTCCGGTCCGGACACTTTCACCCCCTTCCGGTCTAGACACTTTCCTCCCCTTCCAGTCCGGACACTTCCCCCCCCCTTCCAGTCCGGACACTTCCCCCCCCTTCCAGTCCAGACACTTCCCCCCCTTCCAGACCGGACACTTCCCCCCCCCCTTCCAGCCCAGACACTCCCCCCCCCTTCCAGTCCGGACACTTTCACCCCCTTCCAGTCAGGACACTTTCCTCCCCTTCCAGCCCGCACACTTCCCCCCCTTCCAGTCCGGACACTTCCCCCCCCCCCCTTCCAGTCTGGACACTTTCACCCCCTTCCAGTCTGGACACTTTCACCCCCTTCCAGTCTGGACACTTTCACCCCCTTCCAGTCCGGACACTTTCCCCCCCTTCCAGTCTGGACACTTTCACCCCCTTCCAGTCCGGACCAATTTTCAGCTTTCAGCGCTGTCACACTTTGAATGACAATTGCGCGGTCATGCAACACTGCACCCATATGAATTTTTTAGCTTTTTTTGACACAGATAAAGCTTTATTTTGGTGGTATTTATTCATCGCTGGGATTTTTATTTTTTTTTTGCTATATAAATGAAAAAGTCCAAAAATTTTGAAAAAAAAGTGTTTTTCTTATAAAATTTTGCAAATAAATAATATTTCATCATAAATCTTAGCCAAAATTTATTCAGATATCTTTATAGTAAAAAAAAAAACACAAATTAGTTTATAACCAAAAATTCTAATTTTTAAACATTTTTTTCACATTTTTATTTTTTTTTTTATATTATTATGTGTTTTTTTTTACATACTGTCACCCTAGCAGTAGTGTCACCATAGTGACACTGTACTACTTGTGGGGGTTGATGAAGATTTTTTTTTTTTACACTGATTGCTCTTACACCCATAAAGGATGTAAAAGCAATCATTTCTCCTTCTCTCTGGCTGTATTCTTGCAGCCATTGAGAACTACTATGAGCGCTGAGATTGGTCACAGCTTGTCACATGGTACAAGGCTGTTGTGAATGGTCCTGTACCATGTGATCTCTGTGATCATTCACAGATTTCACACGTAGTAAGCAATGATGTCAGAAGTGACATCTTGCTTACTACTCTGCATGTGATCACTGATTGGCCAATCAGTGATCACATGATCGGGACCTCGTACAGAGGTCCCGTCTGACGATTGGTGTTCCACTGTGTGCAGAGGATCGCGGGAGGCGGGGAGGCCGTTTATATACAACAGCCGGACGGGAAGTGGTTAAATCGAGTTTTCGGTTTGCAGTGGCTTCATTTTGCCATGAGAGATTTCTCCCCACACGTGATAAAAGCCTCTCTCACCGCTACGCGGCTCCTTTGGCTGGTGTCGGTCTCGCACAGACGGCGCTCCGCCGGGGGGATACGATCACCCACTCAGAGATTCTCTTGCCCCTTTTTTTTTCTCCCGCCGCTGTCTAAAACGGATGAAATATGGATTTTTATAAACCAATTAAAAATAATTGCACGGCGGGGGAATTAAAACAGTTATTAAATATTTTTCAAACCATCAGCCTGTTGAGATTTCCGAATAGATCCGGGATGTCAGTTTCAGCTTTTTTGTTTCCTTTTTTTTTTTTTTTTTCCTCATTTTTAGACACTTTGAGCATCAAAAACGTTCTCACTTTGTGAACGCCTAAATCCCTCGACATCCATAATTGTGGGAATAAATATCTGTGAAAGTGGCTGTTTTTTAATCCCCTCCTGGATGGTGAAAAAAAAAAAAAGACGCAAAAATATATTTTCTTTTTTTTTTTTTTTCCCACAATATGCCGAGATGGGGAACTTTAGAAGTAAAACGCAGCAATTCTGATAAATGGACGGCTTCTTCGGGAAATATTCTCACAGATATCAGGAGTTATCGCCGCAACTGTCATTTCTGAAACTTTCACCCGTTTAAAGTGGAACTAAAACTCTCTCAGTCCACATGAATTATTTATTCTTTATGCTGCCAGCATTAGTAAATAGATGGGAAGGTTTGTTATATTTACTGCTTTTATTATTTTATTTATATTTTTTACATTTCTTCAGTTACTTCCTGGTTTGTGGCCTAGACCAAAATGATGTCATACTTCCAAAATGAAGTCTTCATGAGAGGAGGGGCTTTCTTGGCTAGGCACACCCTCCTACCCGCATGCCTGAGTTTTTTACATTTCTTCAGTTACTTTCTGGTTTCTGGCCTAGGTCAAAATTATGTCATACATCCCAGGATTTTTAATGGGAGGAGTTGCTTTCTGGTGTCTGGCCTAGGCTAAAATTAAATCTTAAATAAAGTCTTCAGGAGAGGAGGGGCCTTCTCAAGTAGGCATACCCCCCTGCCTGCATGCCTGAGCTTTTTACATTTTTTCAGTTACTTCCTTGTTTCTGGCCTAGGTCAAAAATATGTCATACATCCAAAATGAAGTCTTCAGGGGAGGAGGAGCCTTCTCAAGTAGGCGCACCCTCCTGCCTGCATGCCTGAGCTTTTTACATTTTTTCAGTTACTTCCTTGTTTCTGGCCTAAGTCAAAATGATGTCATACTTCCAAAATGAAGTCTTCATGGGAGGAGGGGCTTTCTTGGCTAGGCACACCCTCCTACCTGCATGCCTGAGCTTTTTACATTTCTTCAGTTACTTCCTGGTTTCTGACCTAGGTCAAAATGATGTCATACATCCAAAATGAAGTCTTCAGGGGAGGCGGGGCCTTCTCAGGTAGGCATATCCTACTTCCTGCATGAGGGGAGGGGTTTTCTCAGCTAGGCACACCCTCCTGCCTGCATGCCTGAGCTTTTTACATTTCTTCAGTTACTTCCTAGTTTCTGACCTAGGTCAAAATGATGTCATACATCCAAAATGAAGTCTTCAGGGGAGGAGGGGCTTTCTCAGGTAGGCACACCCTCCTTCCTGTATGCCTGAGCTCAGCGCAGATGGATTCCAGGAAGTAAATGCTACATGTATCCCAGGATTCTTCTTGGAAGGAGGGGCTTTCTAAGCTAAGTACGCCCTCCTGCCTGCATGCCTGAGCTCAGGGCAGATGGATTCCAGGAAGTAAGTGCTACATGAATCATCTGCCCTTATTCAAGATGGCCATAGCTAGACATGTTGGGGGTGGGGGAGTTTCAACAGTGATTTCTCAGCAAAATAAAGCATGGAGACATGGATGGATGGAGACATGGATGGATGGAGATACGGATGGATGGAGGCATGGATGGATGGAGATACGGATGGATGGAGGCATGGATGGATGGAGATACGGATGGATGGACACATGAATGGATGGAGATACGGATGGACGGAGACATGGATGGATGGAGACACTGATGGATGGAGACACGGATGGATGGAGATACGGATGGATGGAGATATGGATGGATGGAGATATGGATGGATGGAGATACGGATGGATGGAGATATGGATGGATGGAGATACGGATGGATGGAGACATGGATGGATGGAGATAGGGATGGATGGAGATACGGATGGATGGAGATATGGATGGATGGAGATATGGATGGATGGAGATACGGATGGATAGAGACACGGATGGATGGAGACATGGATGGATGGAGATAGGGATGGATGGAGATACGAATGGATGGACACATGGATGGATGGACACATGGATGGATGGAGATATGGATGGATGGAGACATGGATGGATGGAGACATGGATGGATGGAGACACGGATGGATGTAAATACGGATGGATGGAGACATGGATGGATGGAGACACGGATGGATGGAAATATGGATAGATGGATGGAGACATGGATGGATGGAGACACGGATGGATGGAGATATGGATGGAGATACGGATGGATGGAGACATGGATGGATGGCGATATGGATGGATGGAGACACGGATGGATGGAGACACGGATGGATGGATAGAGACATGGATTGATGGAGATACGGATGGATGGAGATATGGATGGATGGAGACATGGACGGATGAGGACACGGATGGATGGAGACACGGATGGAGACACGGACGGATGGAGACACGGACGGATGGAGACACGGATGGATGGAGACACGGATAGATGGAGACACGGATGGATGGATGGATGCAGTTTTTAAATAAATGACGATTTCATTTATTAAGGGGAAAAAAAGCTGTCTGGTCCTATGTGAAAAAGTTATTCCCCCCCATGAATAAATTGTGATTAACCACATTTTTTAGAAAGCCGAGTTACATTTCACTTGCCACACCCAGGCCTGATTACTGCCAGACCTGTT
The DNA here is from genome assembly GCF_062004578.1 of Staurois parvus. NCBI lineage: Eukaryota > Metazoa > Chordata > Amphibia > Anura > Ranidae > Staurois > Staurois parvus. The sequence continues at coordinate 383,948 of NW_028319019.1, forward strand.
GAATCAAGAAATCACTTAAATAGAAGCTGTCTGGCACAGTGCAGTGACTTTTTTGTATGGTTTTATGTACCTACTGGGTGGATATGACTGATTTTTTTTTTTTTGCATGTGTGTCACACATAAATAAGATCAAACAAATTTTATTAGTCAAACATGTAAAAAAAAATATATATATAATCAGGGAGCAATACTAACCCCAACCCAAACCCTAACATAACCTCTAACCCCTTACCCTAAAAAAACCCTAAATAAAATAATAATAATAATAACTAAAAAAGCTACAATTTCTGGGGAAATTGTGTGAAGTGTTCTTGCCTCCACCAGTAGACTACAACTGGAGTGGGTGGAGTAACTGGGTGTTGTGGCTTGTCACTCCGCTGCCTGCTCACACACCTGGGTTCCTATGGCAACTCACTCTACAGCAAGGGCGGAGAAAAGCGGTTAAAAACAAACTGCTCCAACTTGCTCACTTCACTGGTCTTCAAACGGTTGTAGTTTAAAAATGATAAATCCTACAGCAAAGAGCTTTATATTGTGAGAATCACAAGACCCAGACCTACATTTTGATGTATAGTATGACTCTGAAATATTAAAAAAAGAAGGCACAGTCGCAGTTTAGAAATTGCCCTTCAGATTTGAGGTGGCTAGAGTGGAGTTTCAATGAATGTCAATGGGCGGTGTGAGTTGCAAACAAATTGTCATATTGTGAAAACTATCAGGACTATGGCTTAGCCGTGGATATTGTTAGTGGCAGCAGGGATAGCTGAACGTTTTGATGTAAGATTTGTGTAGGTGGGCCTGAAAATGAGGGAGTGATGGCAGTTTAGAAATCATGTTCTGATTTTTCAGCTCACACTCTAGCTTTTGTCAGCTCCCACTCTAGTTTTGAACATGTCGCCATTCATTCCTATGGGACCAATTTCACCACAAAAACGGCAATATTTCGTGAACCATTTGGCGAAACGTTCCACAAAGTAATAGCACACCAATCGGGAACAATCCGCACGTTTCGGTATATTACTGTCTATGTAGTGTAAAAACTGTGGGAGGAGTTAGGGGGGTAAATTTGGCTATAATAATAGGAATATATATGTGAGATAACAGGAAGTGGTCGCCATGCAGGAACACCTAATAATACAAACTAACTGGGCAGCACAGCGGCTAAATGGTTAGCACTTCTGCCTGGTAGCACTGGAGTCGTTGGTTCAAATCCCAACCACGGCACCACCTGCCTGGAGTTTGCATGTTCGCCCTGTGCCTGCATTGGTTCCCTCCGGGTACTCCGGTTTCCTCCCACACTCCAAAGACATGCTGGTAGGTTAATTGGATCCTGACTAAATTGTCCCTAGTATGTGTATGTATGAATGTGAGTTAGGGACCTTAGATTGTACACCCCTTGAGGGTTAGGGACCTTAGATTGTACACCCCTTGAGGGTTAGGGACCTTAGATTGTACGTCCCTTGAGGGTTAGGGACCTTAGATTGTACACCCCTTGAGGGTTAGGGACCTTAGATTGTACACCCCTTGAGGGTTAGGGACCTTAGATTGTATGCCCCTTGAGGGTTGGGGACCTTAGATTGTACGCCCCTTGAGGGTTGGGGACCTTAGATTGTACGCCCCTTGAGGGTTAGGGACCTTAGATTGTACACCCCTTGAGGGTTAGGGACCTTAGATTGTACACCCCTTGAGGGTTAGGGACCTTAGATTGTACACCCCCTGAGGGTTAGGGACCTTAGATTGTACACCCCTTGAGGGTGAGAGACCTTAGATTGTACACCCCTTGAGGGTTAGGGACCTTAGATTGTACACCCCTTGAGGGTTAGGGACCTTAGATTGTACACCCCTTGAGGGTGAGAGACCTTAGATTGTACAACCCTTGAGGGTTAGGAACTGATGTGAATGTACAATATATATGTAAAGCGCGGCATAAATTGATGGCGCTATATAAGTACCTGAAATAAATAATAATAAAAAGTATATATATACACACATATATTAAAAAAATATTTATATGAAAAATATATATATTAAAAAAAAAAAAAATATATATATATATATATATATATATATATATATATATATACATATTCTGCTCTGGATTTTTTTTTCAGAATCATAGATTGTGTACCCATTACATCTCACCATGGCTTTTGTATATATTATATTAATATTTATCTGCATACATATATTTTTTTTTCATTTATATTTATTTATTCATATGTTAATTTTGTACAAGAGTGAAGTTACCCTTTAAATATATATATATATCCTAGATTGTAAGCTCCCAGGATCAGGGCCCTCCTATCCCTCTTGTATTGAACTGTATTGTTGCTGTATTGTCTCCCGTTATATTGTAAAGCGCTGAGCAAACTGTTGGCGCCATAAATCCTATATAATAATAATAATAATAATAATAATATATAAATCCTGTATAATAATAATAATAATAATAATGTTATATAAATCCTGTATAATAATAATAATAATAATAATAATAATAATAAATAAATCTTGGACAATAATAATAATATATAAATCCTGTATAATAATAGTATATAAATCCTGTATAATATTAATATATAAATCCTGGACAATAACAATAATAATAATAATAATAATAATATATAAATCCTGTATAATAATAATATATAAATCTTGGACAATAATAATAATACATAAATCCTGTATAATAATAGTATATAAATCCTGGACAATAATAATAATAATAATAATAATAAATATCACTTTTTGAAAATAAACATATCTTGTGCTGGCTTTCAGATTGTGTACCATATATATATATATATATATATATATTTTTTTTTTTATTATTATTATTTTTTTTTTATAATGTATTCATGCCCCAGAATGAGATGGTTCAGCTCCCCCCCCCCTCCGCACGCCCTCTCTATTCCGCTGCTGGCACAATTCTTGCCGTCTTCGGATCTGATTTGCGCGTCTATTAATGTATTCAGATTCAGCCATAACAATAAGTAAATAAAAGGAAGTGGAAGTCTTGGAGTGTGTAAGATTAGAAGTGACAGGAGCCCAAAGAGGATCCAAGGACAGCGATGAAAAGAGTCTGACGGTGACAGCCGGGAGACCGGCGCAATTCATGCAGAAAATGGGCAAGAAAATCCCAGCAAATGTACAACTTCTGAAAAGACCTCTGTAGTCCGTGGGGAACGACCTCGGCGCTGAGCGGGGGATGGGAATGTTGCTTCTGATTTCTTACAGACATTTATTTATGTATTAATTTGCTGATCAGAATAACTGAAGAACATAAGAAGAGACGTGTTTGTATGGAATGTTACCAAGTCAGCCTCACAAGGATTTGTACCAATTTACTAATTAACCACTTCAAGTCCGGACACTTTCCCCCCCTTCCAGTCCGGACGCTTTCCCCCCCTTCCAGTCCGGACGCTTTCCCCCCCTTCCAGTCCGGACGCTTTCCCCCCCTTCCAGTCCGGACACTTTCCCCCCCTTCCAGTCCGGACACTTTCACCCCCTTCCAGTCCGGACACTTTCACCCCCTTCCAGTCCGGACACTTTCCCCCTCTTCCAGTCCGGACACTTTCCCCACTTCCAGTCCGGACACTTTCACCCCCCCTTCCAGTCCAGACGCTTTCACCTCCTTCCAGTCCGGACGCTTTCACCCCCTTCCAGTCCGGACACTTTCCCCCCTTCCAGTCCGGACACTTTCCTCCCCTTCCAGTCCGGACACTTTCCTCCCCTTCCAGTCCGGACACTTTCCCCCCCTTCCAGTCCGGACACTTTCCCCCCCTTCCAGTTCGGACACTTTCCCCCCCTTCCAGTTCGGACACTTTCCCCCCCTTCCAGTTCGGACACTTTCCCCCCCTTCCAGTTCGGACACTTTCCCCCCCTTCCAGTTCGGACACTTTCCCCCCCTTCCAGTTCGGACACTTTCACCCCCTTCCAGTCCGGACACTTTCACCCCCTTCCAGTCCGGACACTTTCCTCCCCTTCCAGTCCGGACACTTTCCTCCCCTTCCAGTCCGGACACTTTCACCCCCTTCCAGTCCGGACACTTTCACCCCCTTCCAGTCCGGACACTTTCACCCCCTTCCAGTCCGGACACTTTCCTCCCCTTCCAGTCCGGACACTTTCCCCCCCTTCTAGTCCGGACACTTTCACCCCCTTCCAGTCCGGACACTTCCCCCCCTTCCAGTCCGGACACTTTCACCCCCTTCCAGTCCGGACACTTTCACCCCCTTCCAGTCCGGACACTTTCCCCCCCTTCCAGTCCGGACACTTTCACCCCCCTTCCAGTCCGGACACTTTCACCCCCCTTCCAGTCCGGACACTTTCCTCCCCCTTCCAATCCGGACTCTTTCACCCCCTTCCTGTCCAGGTCTATAGTGATTTTATTCATGTCTCTGTAGTCAATGCATGGACGCAAAGTGGAGTCTCTCTTTTCAATGAAGAACAGGGCTGCTCCTGCAGGAGAAGTTGAGTGTCTAATAAAGCTCTTCTCTAAATTCTCATCGATCCACACCCTGAGCACTTTTAATTCAGTTTCTGACAGATTGAAAAGGCAGCCAAAAGGTATTTCTGCCCCTGGGAGAAGCTCAATGGGACAATCATGAGGGGGTAATTGATCTGCATTTTTCTTGTCAAAGACATCCCGGAACTCATGGTATTGTGGGGGCAAGTTGTCATATCACTGGATAGCCACTATATCACTTTGCAATTCCTTGGCCGGTGACGAACTTGGTCGGCAAAGTTTCTTACAATATTTTTCACAGTGGGGGGACGTAAAATCTATAGTTTGTGCTCCCCAGTTGATGGAAGGATTGTGAGTGGAGAACCAAGGAATGCCCAAGATGATGGGAAACTTGGGTGACGTAATCAGCTGAAAGCTGATGGTCTCACAATGGTCAGCCTCAAACAGCAGTAGCAAGGGAACCGTTTTATGGGTGACAGGTCCTGAAGATAAGGGTGACCCATCGACTGTCTCCATATCAATAGGGGTAAATGTATCTCTGGCTTGAATATTATTGTTGTGGGCAAACTCTATATCCATAAATATATAAAATGGGGTATGCAGCGCTAAAAAATAAATATCAAACAAAGAGAGAGTCACCATATATAGTAACAATAATATCGGACATAAATTGTTCATATGGTGTATCTGGAGGGCAGATGGATACGATCCTATGACGTTCCAAATCCAACTCGATAGAATGGAAAAAATAGTGCGGTTATGCGCTTACCACAAATACATACAATATGGGCATTGTATGTAAATCCTCAGCAACAGGACATCATGGTCTGGTCAGCAGCATGAGCAGCATCTGGTCACATCAGGACATCAGGGTCTGGTCAGCAGCATGAGCAGCATCTGGTCACATCAGGACATCAGGGTCTGGTCAACAGCGTGAGCAGTATCTGGTCACCATAGCAGGCATTCAGGGATGGTGGTGCACACCTTTTTAGGGGTCCTCTCAGACTCACCCGTAGGTCCAACATTGTCCAGGCATCCAATGGTTCCTTATTCCAGATCACCACCTTGCAAAGCATTTTTTTTCGCTCCATAAGACGCACCTGACCATCAGACACACCTTAGAAGGAAGAACATGCAAACATTTACAGCCCACATCAAAACACAGAGTGAGTGTGGCCTGGGGCAGCCACAATATCTCTTCCTCCTCAAACCACCACAGACAAGGACTTGAGGAAATAATGTGGCCTGTACAAGGAAAAATGCCCAGAATGATGTGGAAACTTGGGTGACGTAATCAGCTGAAAGCTGATGGTCTCACAATGGTCAGCCTCAAACAACAGAACCAGGGGAACCGTTTGATGGGTAACAGGTCCTGAAGATAAGGGTGACCCATCAACTGTCTCCATATCAATAGGGGTAAATGTATTTCTGGCTTGAATATTATTGCTGTTGGCAAACTCTATATCCATAGAGTTCCCCCCAGCCCCGGAGTCCAGCATAGCTGAGCACGAGATTTTACGGCCCTCAGAGACAAGTTTAATGGGGATGACAAAATGAGAGAGTAGTGAGTTCACTTTATTCTCTTCAGGAATCAGTGGGGAGACAGACTGGATTTAGAGTTTATTTGTTCAGTCACAATCACATCAGTCACAGCAATCGTTCTTCTAACTTTGTTAGGACAATTCATTGCATAATGACCAGAGTCCCCACAATATAGACAGAAGTTCTCTGAACGTCCTCTCTCCTGAATGGAAATGGACCTCTTGATAGCATCAACCTGCATAGGCTCAGGAGTGTTAGAACCCAAAGAAACTCTTGAATCCTGCTGAACAAATGGACTAGCAGAGAGATGCATGCCCCTATTACCTCCAAACATTCCCAGCCTCTCCTTCCTGTAAGTCTTTGATCGATTCGAATACATAATTGGATGAATTCCTCAAGATCATTAGGAATATCTACTCTGGCAAGCTCATCCATTACCTGTTCAGAAAGCCCTTGGCTCTTTTGTGCTGCAGGGTTCCAAGTGGTATCTGCGATCAGGGGCAGACTGACAACTCATGGGGCCCCCGGGCCCCTGTGTCCTTGCCCAAACTCAAAAAAGCCTATGAAAAAGGTACTAGGGGCAGCTCATGGGGCCCCCTACTGTCCCCAGGCCCTCGGCAGTGCCCGAGTTTCCAAAAGGTCAGTTCGCCCCTGTCAGGGCTCCCAGGTATGACCAGAGGTGTGTGACTGATGCAGGGAAACGCAGACTTCAGATATATGATAAACAATACAATTTATTAACACTAACCATACAAACATAAACGCAGTGCAATACTAAACATAATACAGTGCAAACAAACCAAACCAAACCACCCACAGATAACAGTACATACAAGCAAGCGTCGTCAGGCAGGCCGGGTCAATATCAATTGGGCAGGTAGGTACAGGGGGAGCAAGCAGAGAATGGTCGGGGTCACAGGCCAGGTTCAGCAGGTAGCAAGCAGCGTAGTACAGAGGGTCAGGCAGAGGGATGGTCAGGGTCACAAGCCAGAGATCAAAACAGGTAACAAGCAGCGTAGTACAGAGGGTCAGGCAGAGGGACAGAAACAGGATGCAGGACAGATACAGGGCCCAGGACAAACACAACACCAAGGCAGAGTCTGTGGGTCTGGCCATCCCTTAAATACCCCAGCATCATCAGTTCCAGGTGTTAGCTGGCTGAAAGGTTGAGTCTCTGATTGCTGGGAGCACCCGCTGGCCAGCCCTGGTACTGCAGATCAAAAGGCAGGTGAGTCCCACCATTGCTGGCCAGTCCATTTCTAACAGTACCCCCCCCCCCCAAGGAGCGGCCTCAGGACGCTCCAAACAGTCCTAGCTGGGCAAAATGTTCCACCGCCCGGGTCTGGTAACTGGCGGGATATCAAAGACTGGCACACCGGGCAGGACTCCGGGCAGCGGCACACCGGGCTGGACTCCGGGCAGCGGCACACCGGGCTGGACTCCGGGCAGCGGCACACCGGGCAGAGGCACACCGGGCAGAGGCACACCGGGCAGGACTCCGGGCAGAGGCACATCGGGCAGAGGCACATCGGGCAGGACTCCGGGCAGAGGCACATCGGGCAGGACTCCGGGCAGAGGCACATCGGGCAGGACTCCGGGCAGAGGCACATCGGGCAGGACTCCGGGCAGAGGCACATCGGGCAGGACTCCGGGCAGAGGCACATCGGGCAGGACTCCGGGCAGAGGCACATCGGATTACCAGGCGAAGCAGCAGGCAGCGGGCCACCAGGCGGAGCAGCAGGCACCGGGCCCCCGGGCGGAGCAGCAGGCACCGGGCCCCCGGGCGGAGCAGCAGGCACCGGGCCCCCGGGCGGAGCAGCAGGCACCGGGCCCCCGGGCGGAGCAGCAGGCACCGGGCCCCCGGGCGGAGCAGCAGGCACCGGGCCCCCGGGCGGAGCAGCAGGCACCGGGCCCCCGGGCGGAGCAGCAGGCACCGGGCCCCCGGGCGGAGCGGCAGGCACCGGGCCCCCGGGCGGAGCGGCGGGCGCTGGGCCCCCAGGAGGGGCGACGGGCATCGGGCCCCCAGGCGGGGCGACGGGCATCGGGCCCCCAGGCGGGGCGACGGGCATCGTGCCCCCAGGCGGGGCGACAGGCATCGTGCCCCCAGGCGGGGCGACAGGCATCGTGCCCCCAGGCGGGGCGACAGGCATCGTGCCCCCAGGCGGAGCGGCGGGCGCCGGACCCCCAGGCGGAGCAACAGGTCTCGGGCCCTCAGGCGGAGCGGCGGGCGCCGGACCCCCAGGCGGAGCGACAGGTCTCGGGCCCTCAGGCGGAGCGGCGGGCGCCGGACCCCCAGGCGGAGCGACAGGTCTCGGGCCCTCAGGCGGAGCGGCGGGCGCCGGACCCCCAGGCGGAGCGACAGGTCTCGGGCCCTCAGGCGGAGCGGCGGGCGCCGGACCCCCAGGTGGAGCGACAGGTCTCGGGCCCTCAGGCGGAGCGGCGGGCGCCGGACCCCCAGGCGGAGCGACAGGTCTCGGGCCCTCAGGCGGAGCGGCGGGCGCCGGACCCCCAGGAGGAGCGACAGGTCTCGGGCCCTCAAGCGGAGCGGCGGGCGCCGGACCCCCAGGCGGAGCGACAGGTCTCGGACCCTCAGGCGGAGTGGCGGGCGCCGGACCCCCAGGCGGAACGACAGGTCTCAGGCCCCCAGGCGGGGCGGCGGGCACCGAGTCACCAGGCATCAGGTCATTTGGCTCGACAGCGGGCACCGCGTCATCTGGCAAGGCAGTGGGCTCCGAGTCAACAGGCACGACAGTGAGCACCGGGTCATCAGGTACCGGATTGTCTGGCTCGACAGCGGGCATCGGGTCACCAGGTATGACAGCGGGCACTGGGTCACCAGGCATCAGGTCATTTGGCTCGACAGCGGGCACCGGATCAGGTACCGGATCATCTGGATCAACAGCGGGCATCGAGTCAACTGGCCTAATAGGATCGTCAGGCTGGATCAGTTCATCAGGCTGAATGCCGGCGTCCGGCTGAGTAGAGGCTTCAGGCCGAGTAGAGGCTTCAGGCCGAGTAGAGGCTTCAGGCCGAGTAGAGGCTTCAGGCCGAGTAGAGGCTTCAGGCCGAGTAGAGGCTTCAGGCCGAGTAGAGGCTTCAGGCCGAGTAGAGGCTTCAGGCCGAGTAGAGGCATCAGGCCGAGTAGAGGCTTCAGGCCGAGTAGAGGCATCAGGCCGAGTAGAGGCATCAGGCCGAGTAGAGGCTTCAGGCCGAGTAGAGGCTTCAGGCCGAGTAGAGGCTTCAGGCCGAGTAGAGGCATCAGGCCGAGTAGAGGCATCAGGCCGAAGAGAGGCATCAGGCTGCATACAGGCATCAGGCTGAAGAGAGGCATCAGGCTGCGTACCGGCATCAGGCTGAGTAGAGGCATCAGGCTGAGTAGAGGCTTCAGGCTGAGTAGAGGCTTCAGGCTGAACCACGGAAGGCAGGCTCACCGGTTTGGATACTGGCAGGATGGTATTGGTTGGAAAGAATTTTCGCTTTTTTCTGGTTTTAACTACTGGAGCACTGCAAGTAAACGCAGGTCTGCAAATGAATGGAGCAGCTGGAGACAGAGAAGAACTGGAGGATGGAACAGGAGAGGGAGCAGTTGCTACAGAGGGCTCTTTTACAGGGTTAAAGGCAGGATAGGTGCAGCGAGTGGGAACAGGGTACTGACATGCGGTAGATAGCAGGGCAGGAGGAGCTGTTGGGAATGCAGGAATAGAGCTTTGAGGAGATAGATTAGAAGCAGGACTGGGTCTTTGTAAGCTGACTGAGGCTGGGTGCAACAAGTCTGTCCATGTCTGCAGTAGGGGTTGAACAAAGCTGAGCTTACACAAAGCCTGTCTGGTCAATGACTGCACTGCGTTTATACAATCTCTCAGTGTCTGTGGTGAACATGTAGAATAACGCTCCAGAAAGTAACCCACATCATCCTCTAATAACCACACCAGGGACTCTACCTGGTCTGCACTAAATGGTGGCAAAAATTCATCTCTGCATTCGGGGGAACCAGATGAAACCAACTCAGCACAAACCTGAATCAATGGCTGCACCATAGAGAAATCTGTGCCCTGATCTACTAGAACATGAGCGATCCGTATACATTCTAGCATTTCATCCCGGGGATACTCCTTCAGAGTTTGATAAGCATACTCCCTGTCATCAAACACTAGCAGATATAAATACTCAACCTCATCCAGATCCATCCTTCCCATCAACCAGCCAAGATAGATGGCTTCCCTGTGCAGCCACTTCTGGTCAGGATTGGCCTTGGTGTAATGTCAGGGCTCCCAGGTATGACCAGAGGTGTGTGACTGATGCAGGGAAACGCAGACTTCAGATAAGTTATAAACAATACAATTTATTAACACTAACCATACAAACATAAACGCAGTGCAATACTAAACATAATACAGTGCAAACAAACCAAACCAAACCACCCACAGATAACAGTACATACAAGCAAGCGTCGTCAGGCAGGCCGGGTCAATATCAATTGGGCAGGTAGGTACAGGGGGAGCAAGCAGAGAATGGTCGGGGTCACAGGCCAGGTTCAGCAGGTAGCAAGCAGCGTAGTACAGAGGGTCAGGCAGAGGGATGGTCAGGGTCACAAGCCAGAGATCAAAACAGGTAACAAGCAGCGTAGTACAGAGGGTCAGGCAGAGGGACAGAAACAGGATGCAGGACAGATACAGGGCCCAGGACAAACACAACACCAAGGCAGAGTCTGTGGGTCTGGCCATCCCTTAAATACCCCAGCATCATCAGTTCCAGGTGTTAGCTGGCTGAAAGGTTGAGTCTCTGATTGCTGGGAGCACCCGCTGGCCAGCCCTGGTACTGCAGATCAAAAGGCAGGTGAGTCCCACCATTGCTGGCCAGTCCATTCCTAACAGCCCCTCTCTGCAATCCAACCTCTGAATTCGGCTGTGTATTCAGCGACCGAGCATTTACCCTGCCGCAGACTATGCAACTTTGCTGTGGCAGTAGCACAATGGTTGGGATCAGGGGCGGACTGACAACTCATGGGGCCCCCGGGCAATAGGGGATCATGGGGCCCCTGTGTCCTTGCCCAAACTCAAAAAAGCCTATGAAAAAGGTACCAGGGGCATCTCATGGGGCCCCCTACTGACCCCGGGCCCTTGGGCAGTGCCCGGGTTTCCAAATGGTCAGTCCGCCCCTGGTTGGGATCATCAAAAACCTGATTCATCGTGGTCAAAAAGGTATCAAAATCATTCAGAGTGCCATTGTCTTGTTCTGTATAAGGGGAAGCCCAAGCTAGAGCTTCCCCAGTCAGAAGACCAATAATAAACATTGCCTTCTTTTTCTCTGAAGGAAACGCAGCAGGGTGCATTTGAAAATATATATTACATTTAGAGATGAGCAAATTATTCAAAAATTCGATTCGGCTGATTCGCCGAATTTGCGGGAGAAATTCGATTCGATGCGAATTTATTCGCCGCGAATTTAACTTATTAAAAGGGTTTCTAGGCTTCAGAGAGCCTTTATATTAGTGCAGAACACTGTACCTTTAATTGAAATGCCCTTGGAGTCTGCTGGGGAAGAGAAATAATACTGTCAGTCAGTATGACATGCAGATGAGTGCCGTCGATCTTAGAATCACCGCACACTTCACTCATTTGGGCAGTCACGGGGCACGACGAAGAAGATGAAGAAGAAGAAGAAGAATGAAAAGAAGAAGAAGAAGAATGAAAAGAAGAAGAAGAAGAATGAAAAGAAGAATGAAAAGAAGGAGAAGAAGAATGAAAAGAAGAAGAAGAAGAATGAAAAGAAGAATGAAAAGAAGAATGAGAAGAATGAAAAGAAGAAGAATGAAAAGAAGAATGAAAAGAAGAATGAAAAGAAGAAGAATGAAAAGAAGAATGAAAAGAAGAATGAGAAGAAGAATGAGAAGAATGAAAAGAAGAATGAGAAGAATGAAAAGAAGAATGAGAAGAATGAAAAGAAGAATGAAAAGAAGAAGAAGAAGAATGAAAAGAAGAAGAATGAAAAGAAGAATGAAAAGAAGAAGAAGAAGAATGAAAAGAAGAAGAAGAAGAATGAAAAGAAGAATGAAAAGAAGAAGAAGAATGAAAAGAAGAAGAAGAAGAATGAAAAGAAGAATGAAAAGAAGAAGAAGAATGAAAAGAAGAAGAAGAAGAATGAAAAGAAGAATGAAAAGAAGAATGAACTATATTACTATATCAGTCTCTAATGGATGCTGGAGAGTTAAACCCCCAAACACCTGCTGTGCCCATTATGAGGGGTTCCCACCATCCCTGTGCTGAGGTTCTGGGTATGCACACCTGCTGTGCCCATTATGAGGGGTTCCCACCATCCCTGTGCTGAAGTTCCAGGTCTGCACACCTGCTGCGCCCATTATGAGAAGTTCCCACCATCCCTGTGCTGAGTTCCTGGGTCTGTACACCTGCTCTGCCCATTAGGAGGAATTCCCACCATCCCTGTGCTAAATTCCTGGGTCTGTACACCTGCTGTTCCCATTATGAGGGGTTTCTACCATCCCTGTGCTGAGGTCCCAGGTCTGCACACCTGCTGCGCCCATTACTAGGGGTTCCCACCATCCCTGTGCTGAGGTTCTGGGTATGCACACCTGCTGTGCCCATTATGAGGGGTTCCCACCATCCCTGTGCTGAATTCCTGGGTCTGTATGTACACCTGCTGTGTCCATTGTGAGGGATTCCCACCATTCCTGCACTGAGTACCTGAGTCTGTACACCTGCCAAAAGAAAGTTTCAGGATTTTGAAGGAGCAAAATACAGTAATACTGGAACAAAAATGAGCTGCGTGGTGGAGTTGCCAGAAGAAGAAGAAGAAGAAGAAAAGAAGAAGAAGAAGAATGAAAAGAAGAATGAAAAGAAGAATGAAAAGAAGAAGAAGAAGAATGAAAAGAAGAATGAAAAGAAGAAGAAGAAGAATGAAAAGAAGAAGAATGAAAATAAGAATGAAAAGAAGAAGAAGAAGAATGAAAAGAAGAAGAAGAAGAATGAAAAGAAGAAGAAGAAGAATGAAAAGAAGAAGAAGGAAAAGAAGAAGAAGAAGAATGAAAAGAAGAAGAAGAAGAATGAAAAGAAGAATGAAAAGAAGAAGAAGAAGAATGAAAAGAAGAAGAAGAATGAAAAGAAGAATGAAAAGAAGAAGAATGAAAAGAAGAAGAATGAAAAGAAGAATGAAAAGAAGAAGAAGAAGAAGAAGAAGAATGAAAAGAAGAATGAAAAGAAGAAGAAGAATGAAAAGAAGAAGGAAAAGAAGAATGAAAAGAAGAAGAATAAAAAGAAGAAGAAGAATGAAAAGAGGAATGAAAAGAAGAAGAAGAAGAATGAAAAGAAGAAGAAGAAGAATGAAAAGAAGAATGAAAAGAAGAAGAAGAAGAATGAAAAGAAGAAGAAGAAGAAGAATGAAAAGAAGAATGAAAAGAAGAAGAAGAAGAAGAATGAAAAGAAGAAGAAGAAGAATGAAAAGAAGAATGAAAAGAAGAAGAAGAAGAATGAAAAGAAGAAGAAGAAGAATGAAAAGAAGAATGAAAAGAAGAAGAATGAAAAGAAGAAGAAGAATGAAAAGAAGAAGAAGAATGAAAAGAAGAATGAAAAAAAGAAGAAGAAGAATGAAAAGAAGAAGAAGAAGAATGAAAAGAAGAAGAAGAAGAATGAAAAGAAGAAGAAGAAGAATGAAAAGAAGAATGAAAAAAAGAAGAAGAAGAATGAAAAGAAGAAGAAGAAGAATGAAAAGAAGAAGAAGAAGAATGAAAAGAAGAATGAAAAGAAGAAGAAGAAGAATGAAAAGAAGAAGAAGAAGAATGAAAAGAAGAATGAAAAGAAGAAGAAGGAGAAGAAGAAGAATGAAAAGAAGAAGAAGAATGAAAAGAAGAAGTATTCCAGTACAGCAAAAAGTGTATCTGCAGAGAGCTCCGCTATTTCTGACAGTTCTCTGACAGTTCATTTACAGCGGTTGAAACATTGTATCTATTTATTTCCGAATAAAAACATCTGTATCCTAAATGGAAACAAATAGATACAATGTTTCAACCGCTGTAAATGAACTGTCAGAACTGTCAGAAATAGCGGAGCTCTCTGCAGTGACACTTTTGCCGGCTGATCGGGAAAAATTCGATTCGTGCACCCGAAGTTGGCTAAAATTCGGATTCGATGCGAATCAAATTTTTCCCGATATTCGAAACGAATTCCACTTCGCCAGGTTCGATTCGCTCATCTCTAATTACATTGATTAAGGAAACCCCTGTAGTGGCGGCAGTCTCCATTAAACTTAGATGGTTGGGGCATATGTGAGTTGGTATCATCTCGGTTCAGCAGTTGTCTCTGCAGAGTCTGAATCTCTCCCTGTTGCCTATCCACAACGCTTTCTAGTTTGGCAACTTTTTCCTGATGGGTAACCCCGAATTCCTGCAGCTCAGCAATTTGCTGCCTAAGAGGAGCCACAATGTTTGCTATAGCGGCCTCCATCTTTGGGCCAGATTATTCTGTCACGGTCTGGGTCAGGTTCAGAGACCAGTTGCTATAGCAGTGTTCAGGTTTACCTGAAACCAGCAGGATAGATACACAGGCGGGTCACCCTGGGAAATGACGCAGGCTCCCCTGAGGTGCGGGGTCTAGAACCGGTTTTCACCAGAGCTCCGAATAGTGGAGATGCATTTGGCTGCGTATTAGTACCAGGTCGCAGTTCTCATGATCACCCCACCAGGGAATGAGCAAGCCGGAATCTAATAGCAGATAGAGCAGGTAGGGTGTCAGGGCAGGAGCTGAGGAACGGACAGGCAGGCCTAATAACAATGTAACGCACTGGCTGACGACAACCACCACCCACAGCCCGAAGTCCCTCAGGGCGCGGAGTCTAAGCCCCAGGCTGCCCTTCACCAGGGGCCCCTGATGGTGGGGATGGACTTGACGCAGCCAGGAACCAGGTCACGGCCCCCGAGACACCTCAGTTGCAGTAATGGCCGCCGCCAATGGCGTGTAGCTGGTGGAAAAGACAATAGAGTAGTCAGGTAGGCCGGGTCGACAACAACGGGACAAAACGGTACAGGACAGCAGACGAGAATCACAGATCACGAGCCGGGTTCAGCAACAGAGGGTCAGATCAAAGGAGAACACAAAGAATAGTCGAGTCACAAGCCGAGTCAGATTCCAGGAGAACAGAGATATAGCAACACAAAGACACAAGTGCAAGGAGCATGTGCGGACCACAGGCTTATATGTAATCAGCCACACCCCTCTGGGGGATGGACCTCAGAGACCTGAAGGCATAAAAGATTCCCACCATGCTCAGCAGAAATCCAAGATGGATGCCAGCACATGGAGTAACATAACCTCTGGGAAAAGGTAGGACCTTGACATAGGGATCTAGCAGAAGGGAGTCGGTCAACAAGCCAAGGGTCGGTCACAAACGGTAGTAGATGAGGATGAGGCAGAATCGTAGTCCAGGAACAAGCCAAAGCGGTAGCGAATGTATAGATGGTAGCAGGAGAGACAAGCGGGATATTGGCTGAAGAAGGCACAGTAATCTGGCAAAGAGGAAGTGCAGAGACATGGCTTTTATCAGGAGGTTCATGGGAGGAGCAAGGGGTTCAAGGTTCAAGACAAACAGGGCCAAGGCAGGATCATCCAAACAATTGTCAAGGGAGATGTCCAGCATTCCAGGTGGCTCAGCAAGAAGAAACATTGCCTCCCACCGCAGAAGGCCCAGGTTCAGACCCAGGTTCTGACAGTTGGGGTTCTATATGTTCCTTGAACACGACCCTAGCACAGACGAAACACGTAGGGCAGGCTGTGACATCATCACGCCTGCCGGGGTACCATAGAGTGGTGTTTTTAAGCTTGATGTTACCCTGAGATGCCTGTGAGTGGGTTTACATGAAATATATTTTTTTTTTTAGCAACATTATTATATTATTATATCCTTTGCATTTTCTTCTGAGGATTGCACTTTCTCGACAGCCAGTAGAAGACCCTGTGGGTGTGGTTACCATACCCTGGTGTCATTCATACCTGGTCTATCGGTCTCTTATCATTTGGAGATCATGGTTGTCCAGTAAGGGAATTCATATATTTATGTCCAAGGTGGATTGGGACTTTTACACGTGGAACTGTGTCACATGATGTTCTCCCGAGATTGGCCCTTTGGTGGAGCCCTGAACATTTTCTTGGGCATGGACTTCATTTCTGAGATTTTTGGTTGTATTTGGTGACTACAATACATTTATGTGGATTATGGTTGAAGATATTTTTTTTATATCAGGTCCTTATATAGCGCCGACAGTTTACATATATATTGTACATTCACATCAGTCCCTAACCCTCAAGGGATGTACAATCTAAGGTCCCTAACCCTAAAGGGGCGTACAATCTAAGGTCCCTCACCCTGAAGGGGCGTACAATCTAAGGTCACTCACCCTCAAGGGACATACAATCTAAGGTCCCTCACCCTCAAGGGGAGTACAATCTAAGGTCCTTAACCCTCAAGGGACATACAATCTAAGGTCCCTCACTATCAGGGGCATACAATCTAAGGTCCTTAACCCTCAAGGGATGTACAATCTAAGGTCCCTCACCCTCAAGGGGCGTACAATCTAAGGTCCCTCACCCTCAAGGGGCATACAATATAAGGTCCCTCACCCTCAAGGGACATACAATCTAAGGTCCCTCACCCTCAAGGGGCATACAATCTAAGGTCCTTAACCCTCAAGGGGTGTAAAATCTAAGGCCCTAACCCTCAAGGGGCGTACAATCTAAGGTCCCTCACCCTCAAGAGGCGTACAATCTAAGGTCCCTAACCCTTAAGGGACATACAATCTAAGGTCCCTCACCCTCAAAGGGGCGTACAATCTAAGGTCACTCACCCTCAAAGGGGCGTACAATCTAAGGTCCCTAACCCTCAAGGGGAGTACAATCTAAGGTCCCTAACCCTCAAGGGGTGTAAAATCTAAGGCACTAACCCTCAAGGGGTGTACAATCTAAGGTCCCTCACCCTCAAGGGGCGTACAATCTAAGGTCCCTCACCCTCAAGGGGCGTACAATCTAAGGTCCCTAACCCTCAAGAGGCGTACAATCTAAGATTCCTCACCCTCAAGGACCGTACAATCTAATATATATATAATAAAATTATTTATAATATAAGTGATTAAAAAATATAAAGGGACAGTGTAAATATTACAAATAAGAAAATAAAATTTAAAGCGCCCCCCATCTTCCTGTGCTCGCGGGCAGAAGCGAATGCATACGTAAGTCAGTGCCTATCAGTGCTAGCTGTCAATGCCCATCAGTGCTTTGTATCAGTGCCCATCATTGCTAGCTATCAGTGCCCATCAGTGCTAGCTATCAGTGTTCATCAGTGCTGGCTGTCAGTGCTTCCTCAGTGCTGGCTGTCAGTGCCCATCAGTGCTAGCTATCAGTGCCCATCAGAGCGAGCTGTCAGTGCCCATCAGTGCAAGCTGTCAGTGCCCATCAGTGTGAGCTGTCAGTGACCATCAGTGCTTTGTATCAGTGCCCATCAGTGCTAGCTATCAGTGCCCATCAGTGCTTTGCATCAGTGCCCATCAGTGCTAGCTGTCAGTGCCTCCTCAGTGCTGGCTATCAGTGCCCATCAGTGCTGGCTGTCCATGCCCATCAGTGCTTTGCATCAGTGCCCATCAGTGCTAGCTGTCAGTGCCTCCTCAGTGCTGGCTATCAGTGCCCATCAGTGCTGGCTGTCAGTGCCCATCAGTGATGTCTATAAGTTCTCCCTATCAGTGCCCATCAGTGATGCCTGTCAGTGCTTTGCATCAGCGCACATCAGTGCAGCAGAAAAACAAACTTATTTACAAAACTTTATAACAGAAACTAAGAAAAACTTTTTTTATTTTCAAATTGTTGGTATTTTTTTGTTTGTTTAGCAAAAAATAAAAATCCCAGTAGTGATTAAATGTCACCAAAAGAAAGCTCTATCTGTCTCAAAAAAAGATACCATTTAGTTTGGGTGCAGTGTTGCACGACCGCGCAATTGTCATTCAAAGTGCGACAGCGCTGAAAGCTGAAAGTTGCCCTGGGCAGGAAGGGGGTAGACGGGTCTGGTAGACAGGAAGGGGGTAGACGGGCCTGGCAGGAAGGAAGGGGGTAGACGGGTCTGGCAGACAGGAAGGGGGTAGACGGGCCCTGTAGGCAGGAAGGGGGTAGACGGGCCTGGCAGGCAGGAAGGGGGTAGACTGGCCTGGCAGGCAGGAAGGGGGTAGACGGGCCCTGTAGGCAGAAAGGGGGTAGACGGGCCCGGCAGGCAGGAAGGGGTTAGATGGGCCCGGTAGGCAGGAAGGGGGTAGACGGGCCCTGTAGGCAGGAAGGGGGTAGATGGGCCAGGCAGGCAGGAAGGGGGTAGACGGGCCCTTTAGGCAGGAAGGGGGTAGATGGGCCCTTTAGGCAGGAAGGGGGTAGATGGGCCCGGCAGGCAGGAAGGGGGTAGACGGGCCCTTTAGGCAGGAAGGGGGTAGACGGGCCCTTTAGGCAGGAAGGGGGTAGACGGGCCCTGTAGGCAGGAAGGGGGTAGATGGGCCCGGCAGGCAGGAAGGGGGTAGATGGGCCCGGCAGGCAGGAAGGGGGTAGACAGGCCCAGAAGGCAGGAAGGGGGTAGATGGGCCCTGTAGGCAGAAAGGGGGTAGACGGGCCCGGCAGGCAGGAAGGGGGTAGACGGGCCCGGTAGGCAGGAAGGGGTTAGATGGGCCCGGTAGGCAGGAAGGGGGTAGACGGGCCCTGTAGGCAGGAAGGGGGTAGATGGGCCAGGCAGGCAGGAAGGGGGTAGACAGGCCCTTTAGGCAGGAAGGGGGTAGATGGGCCCTTTAGGCAGGAAGGGGGTAGACGGGCCCGGCAGGCAGGAAGGGGGTAGATGGGCCCTTTAGGCAGGAAGGGGGTAGACGGGCCCTTTAGGCAGGAAGGGGGTAGATGGGCCCGGCAGGCAGGAAGGGGGTAGATGGGCCCGGCAGGCAGGAAGGGGGTAGACAGGCCCAGAAGGCAGGAAGGGGGTAGATGGGCCCTGTAGGCAGAAAGAGGGTAGACGGGCCCGGCAGGCAGGAAGGGGGTAGAAGTGCCCGGTAGGCAGGAAGGGGTTAGATGAGTGCAGTAGGCAGGAGGGGGGTAGACGGGCCCGGCAGGCAGGAGGGGGGTAGACGGGCCTGGTAGGCAGGAAGGGGGTAGACGGGCCCTGTAGGCGAGGGGTTGAGCGTGTCAGTGATATAATCAGGGATATTGGAAGTCGTTCTTATATCCATGGAATTATTTTCAGAATTTCCTCCCTTCGTACCAATTCCGATTTCCAGATACTGAAATCTAGAATTCGGGGTGAGGCGGGCGGCAGCTCACACATTCGCCGCCTTCTGACACACAAAAGATAAATTTAGATATCTGCCAAGGAAATGTAATTAGATTTGTAACAACTGCTGAACTGTGTTGTGACCGATCCCGGGAAATGAACCGAAAATCTAACAAATTTTATTTTACTTTTTAAACAGAGAAGAAGTGAAGAGCCGTATATTAAAGAGGAACCCTCAGGAATAATGACCTGTCAAGGAGAAGTGCCGGGGAAAGAAAAATGCAAATTCTACAGCAGCCACCTAAATGTATTCCTTAAATAGGTAAATGTTGCCGGATCGCGGCGATAGACTCAATTCACTAAAAATGAGACGTGATTTTACCTCTCTGATTCATCTCATCATGATTTACTACTAAGTAAGTCCAGTTCACAAACACAAATAGATAACAAAATCTTCCCTCCAGCCTCCCCTCCAGTCTTGCACAGGTCCAAAAGAATAAAAAGATTATTCCTTATTTCAGGACAGTGGGTGGAGCCATGCAAATCATTCCTGTATGGCTCATTGGTCAGATGCCCATCCCAAACAAATAAAGCCTTATATTATAGAGCCATTCATCCAAAACGCATACAGTTGTTTCTGAATTTTGGGACATCATCAGTGCAGTGTATGGTATGGTACGATATGTGGTGTGGTGCGGTATGATATGGTATGATATGGTGTGGTGTGGTGTGGTATGATATGGTATGGTATGGTATGGTGTGGTATGGTGTGGTATGATATGGTATGGTGTGGTATGATATGGTATGGTGTGGTGTGGTGTGGTGTAGTGTGGTGTGATGTGGTGTGATGTGGTGTGGTGTGGTATGGTATGATGTGGTATGGTGTGGTATGGTATGGTGTGGTGTGGTATGATATGGTATGGTATGGTGTGGTGTGGTATGATATGGTATGGTATGGTATGGTGTGGTATGGTGTGGTGTGGTTTGGTGTAGTGTGGTGTGATGTGGTGTGGTGTGGTATGATATGGTATGGTATGGTATGGTGTGGTATGGTGTGGTGTGGTTTGGTGTAGTGTGGTGTGATGTGGTGTGGTGTGGTATGGTATGATGTGGTATGGTGTGGTGTGGTGTGGTGTGGTGTGGTATGGTATGATGTGGTATGGTGTGGTGTGGTATGGTATGATGTGGTATGGTGTGGTGTGGTGTGGTGTGGTGTGGTATGGTATGATGTGGTATGGTATGGTGTGGTGTGGTATGATATGGTATGGTATGATGTGGTGTGGTATGGTATGGTATGGTATGGTATGATGTGGTATGGTGTGGTGTGGTTTGGTATGGTGTGGTATGGTGTGGTATGGTATGGTATGGTATGGTATGGTATGGTATGGTGTGGTGTGGTATGGTGTGGTATGGTATGGTATGATGTGGTATGGTGTGGTATGGTATGGTATGATGTGGTATGGTGTGGTGTGGTTTGGTATGGTGTGGTATGGTGTGGTATGGTATGGTATGGTATGGTATGGTATGGTATGATGTGGTATGGTATGGTATGGTGTGGTGTGGTATGGTGTGGTGTGGTATGGTATGGTGTGGTATGGTATGGTGTGGTATGGTGTGGTGTGGTATGGTATGGTGTGGTATGGTGTGGTGTGGTATGGTATGGTGTGGTATGGTATGGTGTGGTATGGTATGATGTGGTATGGTGTGGTGTGGTATGGTATGGTGTGGTATGGTATGATGTGGTATGGTGTGGTGTGGTATG